>NC_134486.1:73267510-73480010 GCF_040206685.1 Ascaphus truei | reverse complement strand
TAAGCAGTCCACAGGTGATTCAAATTAAGCTAGTTCACCTGCTTTAAAACAGGAAGAGGAAATGCCTCTGGGGCGGCAGTCTCTCTCTGAGGCACAGAGAGAAGACTGAGGAGTGTTGACAGACAGACACAAGCTGCTCAAATTGATCCTGTCCCAAGGGGGGAATAAAGCTCCCAGGTAAGGAGCCAACTGGTTTTGTTGAACATTGTTGGGCTGGACTAGGTTAGCTAGCCAGCCAGGTAGTTAGCCTGCACTTTTTGTTTAGTCAGTGCCCCGACCGGGGTTAGGTTTTTGTTTACGTTTTAATTTAAAGGGACAGTGTACCCATTGTTTTAGTTACCCTTTTTGGACAAATAAATCCACCCGCACTATTTCACCAGAAAAGTCATGTTATCTCCTCACTTACCACGGCCATCCTGCCACAATATATAGAAGAGAAGAGAAGAAGAGATCAGTGAATCTCGAAAGCTTGCACAAATAAAAGCATTTCGTTAGCATTTCGTTATATATATGTGTAGAGGTATCAGTACCGTGTTAGCCGAGCTTCAATAATCAAAAAATAAATAGATGATACCGTTCTGTGGCTAACGAAATGCTTTTATTTGTGCGAGCTTTCGAGATACACTGATCTCTTCTTCCGGCGATGTTACAATGAATGAAGCAAGTGTAGCCCCTGTAAGTAAGAGCGGGCTACTTATCCTTCTCCTACTGGATTTAGCCATGGTAAGGGCAGGCGCCAGTAGTAACCATGGGTTTTCCCCCCTTCAAGCCCTGCCTGGAGTGATGGAGGCGGGCCCCCTGACTCTGTGCAGGCCTAGACAGAGGGGAGGTCCTGCTGACATCATGAGGGGCAAAGGCTGACTCTATTTAGTGGCCAGTTCCTGTCAGTGACAGTTGGTTCTTGTCTGTCCTGGGAGTTGGAGGAGAGGAGTGATGTTCTGTCCTATGTACAGAAGAGAGAGTAAGGAGACCAACCTATGAGTTTGGAGAGTGAGCAGCAGCAGAGTGGACCAATGCCCCTCACCCAGCTAAGGGGGTGAGGGGGAGAATCAATCCCCACCCAGAGGATACCCTCTGAGGTGGGCGTAGGGGTATTGAGGCCCCCCACAGACCATCCTGCTGGGAAGCCTACTTGGAGGGAAGGAGAGGGAGAGAACAGGCCTGTACATTAGGGAGAACTGCTTTCTATGGACTGTTGACTTTGCATGAACTGCTGTGACCTACCTCACCATGTTGCCAGACAATAAAGACCTTGCTGATATTTTACCCAGAGACTGTGTGTGAGTTAAGAAGCATTCCCCCTGGGACCAGGGTTTTCTCTGTAAGGGTCCCATCCCACATCACTGGGACTTATAAAGAATGTAGGCGCTGCACCACTAAAGAATGAAGGCAATTACCCCAGAAGCCTGGTCCTGTTGTCCCCAATACCAATGCGGGAGACTCAGGCCCTCCTGTTCCAAGCAGGTACGCACCACCCAAGTACACGTAGCCAGCCCTCACTACACCCTAGATAGCCATCTGTGTCTGGGGGGGGGGGGACATGGGTTACACAAGCAAAGGGTATACTTAAAAACAGTGTCTCTTGGAATGTTATCTGTGCTTGTCCCTCCCCTGTGTGTGGATGTGATTTATGGCTAGAGGTGTTAAATGGTTCCTGAACGTTAGTGGTGTAAGTGTGTGTGTGTATCTGTGTAATTATAAATGAATGGAGAGCCCACAGTGTATACAGTGCTTTACAAAGGGTGTGTGTGGAGTGGGAGTTAATATAAATGGTGTGGGTAGGTGTGGAAATTGGAGAGATTGTAGCATAACTAAAAGTGTGTGTAGATACTATGTGATCCCTATTGGTGTATAGGGATGGAAAAACAAGGAGTATTAGTATGTGTAAGAGATAGCTCCACTCCAAATCTAAGTCCTCTGACGAAACGTGTAGGAGTGGGGGCGCTAGGCAGGACCCCTGGATTATGAGTACATGTAACTATGCTACCTAACACTGCTCTGATTATGTTGCTGGACATTTATCACCTTTGATTACGTTTTTTCAGTATACAGGCTACTCAACACTGCACTTGGCTGAGTGTATGTATTATACATGCTATATGTGTGACAATGTTTGCATTTAGTGATCCTCAGAGCTTAGAAACCACTCTTGCACAGATTGTTAATTTGCTGTGGATTTGGATAACATATCTGCCTTGATAGGCGGTACATATATGCTTGATGAGGAAGTATTTTACACTGGGCAATCATTCAATGTCCTTGGGGACTTATCCATTTATATGAATGTTTCATCAACTTGGAATTTGTAATAGCCTGCACAGGATTTTATTGCATATCTAGGTGATTTCAATCATTTTGCCTATAACAGGCATTGGGGTATATATAATTAGTTTACCCCTTCTTTATGCAACAGTGTTTCTTTTGGGTAGTATCCGTGTCAGGGGTCCTAGCCTATTTTTAATCATCTTTGTACTGTTTCCTATTTTCTTTGTGTCAATCAATAAATTGTTATTATTTATACGGTATACCTGAGTGCTCTGAAGCGGGTTTCTTTCTCTTTGTTGCATAGCTATTATTGATCCGTGAGCACCGCCTGTTATGGAAATTATTCCACAATATATCCTGGCTTATGGTGACCATTTACATTGCTTGAGTGGATGTGAGGTTATCTTCCCCTTTTTCGTATATATATATATATATGCGTGTGTGTGTGTGTGTGTATATATATATATATATCAGTTATTAAAGAGAGTATTAATTTCAAGTTAGACAAAGAAAGAATGACATGTCCACTTACCAAACTTCATAGTCTTATCTAGGCACTAAAATCTATCTTATTACGCCAGAGAATATTTTATTTTATAATAGCACCATTTTTTTTTAGCATTGTCTACTTACATCAAATAAATCTCAGTCTCATACATACATAAATCATGCTATTAAACTGTTGGAGAAACCAGAAACCACATGTCATTGTTAGAATTCCAAAGCTATTAAGTTAATAGTGGTTAATGTAACACTATCTTGTGTTAGTCACAAAAATACCAAAATGTGAGTGTTTTATCATTCTTTCTTTACAAATGTAAAACCAATGATTACGGTTCTAATCACGTTTTATAATAGATAAAATAAAAATAATGGTACTCTTTGAGGTAAAGAAATACACATATGAGCTACCATCCTCACTATAGGCATGTCACACATGCAAGAAAAATCAGTCAGCTTTATGCCAAGTTCAAGTAATAGGGTATAATACGAAAGAAATGTTCAACTATGAAAATTGCTTTGATAAGTCAAATTATGCGAACAAAGATGAATTGGGAGAAGAAAGTGGTCTGCAAGGCTGCGGAAGAGGCAAAAGAGGACACAATTAGCCCATTCTAACCTCACCATATGTATAGGAGATTGATAGACCTCCACATTTATTTATGTAGACCAAAAACATAGGCCGATAAAATAAACTAACCGAGAATAGGTGACACAAATATATTACATAAACATTTCACACATTTTTAATATATTATCCCCTTAGTAGCCCAAGTGGCCAGCAAGTCACAGGCAACTAGCTGGTTACTAAGGTTCAATAAGGGCTTAATATATTCCTCACACTAGACAACTCCTTGTCTATCAAAGAGGCTAGTAGGGCATTTCTTGGCAAACAAAGTGTTAAAAAAAACTGAAATTATTCTTACCATTATTTGGTAGCCACTCTTACTGTCTGTACCAATGACATACAGTAGGGAGTTCGAGTTACCTTTTTCCCAAGCTATTTTATTGTAAGAGTTGTTACCTCGGTAAATCAACCAATCAAGTTGGTTAATTTAGCTTGTGATACTAAAACATGTTATGCGACAGTTACAAGCCCAGTATACACGCCACATGCTCTCATAATACCATAGGGGGGTTATTTCAATGTATTCCACATTTATTTTTTGCCACAGGATTGGTACTGCAGGCCAGGAGGGACCCGCAGGGACCACTCTAGGGCCCACCGACACCAACAGGGACCACCTGAGACCCCCCGGACACCCACTGGGACCAACCGAGGGTCCCCAGACACCCACGGGGACCACCTGTGGACTCCCGGACACCCGCTGGAACCACCTGAGGACCCCCGGACACCCGTGTCCTGTGGTATCAATCATGTGGGGGTAGAGAAGATGGGTATTAGTGTTGGTGTGTATTTAATGTTTATTGTGGGTAGTGGGGGTGGGTGAAGGCGGAATTTGGCCCTTCGTGGTTAGCGGGAGGGGTTAACCCCTTCATTGCTTTAGCGGTTAGCCGTTCAGGTAATGAAGGTGGCTGTAAATGCATTTTTATTGAATGGGATTCATGCCGGGGGTCTCTGGTACTGATATTAATGGGTGTCAATTCTGGAGACTCCCTGCATCAATCCGATGCAGAATAAAAGCATTTTCTTTTCTAAGTCCTGTCTCGCTGCCATTCAGCAGCTTCTCATCAGCCTCACGCCAGAGCCGCGATTCACCTCGATAAGTTAATCACAGCTACTAGAATTGCACGAGTTTCAGAACCTTCCGATAAGTGGCTTATCACCGGTCACCCGGCGATTTGTTTATGACGGCTGAAAAATTTGGCGATTCATACCTTTATCGCCCACTTATCGAGGCTTACTGAATAGCAGTAGGCATTTTGGCTGATAAGTGCTCGATACGTGGCTTTTCGAGGCTTATAGATTAAGCCCGTTAATCTTCAATCAACAGGGGATCAATGGCTTCAATCAAGAATAAAGATAGGTCCTTAAAGGACATAGATGGATGTGGCTGTACTTACAGCATGCCATTCACACTGGTTTTAAGGCCTCTGGCGTTTGTTTTGAGACAATTTGTTGACTGTGGCGAACAGTGAATTATTTTTATTCATATTTGTTATCTTTTGAAGTTCTTTTTTTATAGTTACTGTAGGTGATGCATGCATAGGTTAAGGCTTGTTTGGGAAAATTAATCTAGGCTTTTATTTCGCCAAAGTGCATCAACAAAAGAAACACAGGCTTTTCCTCAGCCAAGGTGCAGCCAAAAACAGGTCAGCAATATTAAGGATAGGGTTTTATTAGGCCAACGTTCAGCTTCAGCAACATATGAAAGTCCATATATATCTATAGACGTCTATATAGATCTGGTATCCATCGGAAACAAGAACACGGGATGTGGTCTGCATGCCCTGATGTCCCTAGGACAGGTACATAGACCAGGGAGAGACAGAGACAAAATTCCCTTTCCTGCCTTTTAAAACCCTTTCTAGACTCAGCTGGATTCGATAGTAGTCGTGCCTTCTTCCAGGTCAGTGCCTGACCAACACCCAACAGCTCCAGCTATTGTAAACATACTTCCCCTGTTACACTCCCCCCCTGTTCGTGGGTAGCTAGGCTACTCATGGCTGAAGCCCCTCCCTTTACTCCCTCTCAAGACATAATTGTAGGTCAAAAGAGAATGGGTGGAGAAATAACACCCTGTTAACCTAGGATCTATAGATCTAGTTCTCCGCTGTGCCAGGTCTTTTCTTAAGAACATCTTCACTCCTACCAGTAATTTTGTTTTTCCCCTTTGGGGGAGTTTTCTGGTACTCAGGACATGAAGCATAAACAGTTCACAGCCACGATATGTAGTTGAAGACAACAAAAATGACAAAGTACTTGAATGCTGTGTACTCAGTGTGTCTCTAAGTACTTGCTCTAGCTCGGAATGCTTTAGTCACTCACGGAGGACTTCGTGCTCCAGCTTATCTTTCCATTTCTCTAACTCTTCTTTTTCTCTCTTGGCAAAAAGTTCTTCCACATGTCGAACAATCTCTTCTTCCCTGTCACAAGTGCAACTGGCTCAACATCATTGAGCTCCAGCATCTCAACCTTTGTGCAGCCCTGCATAATTCTGACTGTAACCCATAGCATCTGCTTTTGCAGTCGGCAGACTTGTAGCTTTGGGTCTCTCATTTTCCATGCCTTAATTTATTCAGACAAAAGCCCCGCTGGACAACCAGTGACATCTTTCCCGGTGCGCGATAATGGATACATTTCTTTCTCATTCTAGTCATAGACTGAATTTTTTAAAAGCAGCTGTTTTCATACTAATGAATCTGTTTCAGACCATGTGGGCATGGTAGTTGACTGGATTTGTATTGCACTTCTCAGTCATTACTTGGTTATTCTTTTCTGCATTTCGTGGAAAGTGGATTATAGCACTGAGACAGCATCACAGAAGCATTTATAGAAACAAACAGTCTGCTTGGTTATAATTTAGGATCTATAGCTGAAGTGAATCACACAAGCAGCTTAATTCACATTCCTGTAGCATCTTTTCTGCTAAAACCTACTTGCATTTGACTGGAGTGTAGTTACACATTGCACCAGTCAGGGGTGGGCAAAAATATTGAAGACTTGGGAGCCAGAAATGAATTTTAGAGTTTTCTTGAGCGGGGAGGGGGGTAGCAACTATTCTGTCTCCCCTCCTCTCCTGTCGGCGGCTCTGTATGTCAGAGTGTGTGTATAAGTTTGTATCGGGACTGGGGACTGGATCTTCCTGCAAATTCTTGTACACAAGGTAACAAATGGTGAGCTCATCAGACCACACAATTATCCCATGCCTGTTAGCCTGCATAATTAATCCCCTGTACACTTTATTTACTGCAGTCTCTCCCAACACTCGTTTGTACAAAACTGCCTCTCCCATCCCCCAAATCCCTCTGCAATCCCTGAATAGAACCTAGCATAGCAAATGCAGCACACTTTCAGTGGCAAGTAAAAGGCACACATCTGCTATCTACTCAATACACACACTAACTTGGTTACCACATCTTCATGCAACGTTACCCACCATTGTGATAATGAACCTGCTATTTACCTCGTCTGCTGTTTACTTTAGTCTCATGGAAATGTTATTCTCTCTATCCACTACAAACTCCTTGCCCACACCCAATATCATCATACACCCCGGATTACTCAAAAGCCTTGCATTATCCACTGACTGTTAGTGGAGAACTCTGAAAACCAGTAGACTAACCACTACTCACTCTAATGGCAAACATCACAAATCTACAATTTGCAAACAACTACAACTAACTACCTACATTTCTATTTATGCTATTATTCTCTTTAGCAGGTGATATTGAACTTAACCAAGGCCTTCCTTTTTCAACTCTATCCCATACCCCTGAGAATACCCCTTTCAAATTCCAAAAGGGCTATCTGTCACCCATATAAATACACATAGCCTGTTGCCCAAACTGGATGAACTAGGGACATGCTGCCTTATGCATAAACACAAGGCCGTCATTCTCACAGAATCTTAAGACATCTTAAGTGTCATATATAAAGTGTATGTGGAGTTAATATTGGAGTTAGAATTGGAAGTGAAGAATACATGAAGAACTGGACTCAACTTCAACTCTGCAACGGTGAGAGCTTGACTTTCTAAAGGCTCTGCCAATTTGTACACATCCATAGACTGTTTCTAATCTGCTGCTTAATCTTCAGTGCTACACTACACTACATTGCCAGGCCTGATTTATACACAGGGCCGGGGCAAGGGTTTCATGCGCACTAGGCGAAACGTCAAATTTGCGCCCCAGTTGTATTCTGCCACCTCCATTCTGCCGCCCTGCTTCTCCTTCAAAATCGAGCATCAAATGGTGCCACAGATGTCACAACCGACATCACACAATGCCTTGTTGCCATGGCAACCGTGACACGGCGACATCAAATGACGTCATGACATTGTGTTACCATGGTAACAAGGCACCATGCAACGTCATGTTGGTGACGTCTGTGGCGTCATTTGACGCTCGATTCTGAAGGAGAAGCAGGTCGGCAGGCACAGGCGGCAGACACAGGCAAGTGCCGAAGGGTGGTGGATTTACAAATGGGCGTAGCTATCGGGGCTGCAGGGGGTGCGATTATTAATAATGCGCCCTTAGTTCCTTTGCACACTAGGCGACTACCTCGGTTCACCTAATGGATGGTCCTGCCCTGTTTATACATCTTTTCTTTCAGCAACTACTATTATCCAATACCTGGGAATTCTCTCCTCCTACCTCTCTCCTTCCATCCCATTATGCCCTCCCTATTTGCTATTCTCTCACTCTTTTGTAAAATTTTCTCTTCTTACCAACTTCCCCACTACCCTCCTGTCCTGTCCACATTTCTTCGTTGCTCTTCCCCTACACCTATGCATGTGCCCATACACTGCACAACTATTTTCACACCTCTTTCCCAACAACTTATACACCCCTAAATATAAAGCACCCCCACAAGTCCTCTTCATCTTATTTCTCTCTTGCTACTGCTCCTTCTTAATGCTGAGGATATTTCTCCTAATCCTGGCTATATACACATCTGCTCTAACCCACGCCTCCATGCTAATGGTATTAACCCATCTAATTTAATACTGACCAACCTTAAAACTCACATTGCAAAAGAAGCATCACAATAGCCTGGACCCATGGCTATGGTCTCACACCCACAGTCACTTCTACCAACCATTGTGGCCAAGCACTGCTATCTGCTGCACTTATTCCCTCACCTGTTGTCTCTGTAAATCTCACAACATACCACTTAGATTGTAAACTCTCCGGGGCAGGGATTTCCGTTCTTATTGTCTGATTTTGTGGCGCTTATTGTATTATTATAATTCCCAGTACTGTGTTGTCTTTGTGAAGCACTGAGTACACTTTTGGTGCTATATAAATAAAGATATACATACATAAACGAGTACGGTGTGGGGGGGGCCTCACCTTCCATGGGTTTCAACCGACCTTATAGCCCTCTATCATTTTAGGAATGCCTTGTTAATCTTACCTGCCTCGCCTTCAAATACATTCTGGGCAAGCTACCCATCTATCTGAACAAGCTCCTCACCCCTACAGCATGCAGCACTTATCATCTGAGATCTGACTCCAAAAGACGGTTTACGGTCCCGAGGTTCAGCAAAGTATCCGGCCGTTCCTCCTTCTCTCACGTGCACCCAAAACTGGAATAATCTACCTGAGACTCTCAAAGTCGCCACCAGTCTAAGTTCTTTCAAAAATAAAGCTGTCTCACATTTTAATCTGGTCTGTAACTATTTCATACACCTATAACATATGTTATCTTTAACTGTTCATGTAATGTCTTTATATATAATGTGTAACACTATTCACTTAATGTAACATGTATTTGTAACCATGTATTTGCCATCATTACTCTGTGCACAGGACATACTGTACTTGAAAACGAGAGGTAACTTTCAATGTATTATTTCCTAGTAAAACATTTTATAAATACTGTACATTTTTTATTTTGCACATTCTATTTTTTCCTGGTTTGTATTTAGGATTCTTCCAAAGGAAATGAATGTGCCCTTGAATTGTTTTTACACATTAGTGTACAGTATCTGGACAAAATAACCATTTTTTTTCACAGCAGTGTGAGTTTAATTTAGAACTCTGAAGTGATTTAAGCCTCACTTGAACTTCTTTCAAACATTCTTTTTACTGTTAAGGGATCTATTGCACATGGATTTCATGAGAACCATGTACAAATACATCAATATTTGTGATAACAGCAAAAGATTTCTCATAGTCAATGATGAATTAGAGAAAGATGGTGTCCAGAAGACAGGTCAACCCAGCCTGCTCTGTATCAACCTGATTTAGAGATTGCTTTATGACAGGCACTACTGCTTATGGGGAATGCAGCCAATAAAGAAACTGAGGATTACAGAAAAAGAGCCAGTTATGACTCCTATATAATGATATCACATGGTCAGGGATCCAAGCAGCAAGTACACAAAATAGAGAATAAAGTGACAGCTATTTACTTAACCATGTCCTGTGTGTACAGAAAATACACATCTTAATATGTGCACCCAACCCAAATGGTTTAAATTAGCAATATTAACTTTCTTTGCCCACTGGGGAAATCAAATTCAGTCGAGTTAATTAAAGCGAGCAATAAAGAGCTTTGTCAAAAATATCCACAAGAGACAGTTTATCCTTAGTATTTACAACATGAAAATTCCCAGAAGGTGTATTTATAACATAGTGTTACTAAAAAGTGGTGTATACAACTTCTTCATACCTGTGACCGCTTAAGAGTTCAGGATATCAAACTCCCACAATGTGACAGCATCTAATGCTACAGTATAACAAGCAATGATAAAGATCAGGGTATGACAGTGCACAGCAACCCTGCGTGTTACCTGTCTCTCTCAGCGGTAGAGACAACTGCTAAATTTGGGTGGCGCAACTCCCTAAGTCAGAAGGGGGAAGGTACCAGGTCGGAACCCAGGATTGGGCAAAACACAGACCTAGTCCCACTTCCTCTCCTGTCACTCTATGTAGCTGCCTGTGTGGGGGAACCCCATAATTGGTCCTGACACTGCCTGCTCTTTCCAGGGCTTGCATGTCAGGGAGGGCAGACTGGTAGCCAGACCAGGCATGGCTACATGTATATACTCAGATGTAATAAAACCAATAATGTAAGAGTATAGTACAGTATCTAACAAACTGTATACCTAAAACTAAAATAAAACTTAATTAATACAATCAGTAATAAAATTAATTGATAATAAATTTATAATGAATTTGGAGGGCCAGATTTAAATGAGGGTGGAAAAGGGCATATGCTTGATGTATAGTTGTGGTCAATTCTCACTAAAAAGGCATTGATGTAAAAATCCACATTTAAACCATGTGATTGTAATGTATTCAATTGATGTATCCAAAAGGACTCCTGCTGGGATAAATGTAGTGTCCTATTAATGTTAGGCAGTTCCAGTCCCAAGTTTGTAAGACCCATTGGGTTAGAGTTGTTATTCTTTTTGAAATGTAGTGGTACAATATGAGACTCTAATCCTAATGTAATATTTATTATATGTTCCAGTATCCTTACCCTCAAAGGGCGAATGGTTCTGCCTACATAATGTAAGCACAGATGCACAGTATTTTATCCCACTTTTACAGCCAGGATACTTCTAATAAATAACCCCCCAGTCCTGCAAGTATAACAACATAGATAATTATACTACAGTATTGATCACTCATTCATTACGTTTACAACAGACCTCAATCAACTATAACAAAAATCTGAAATGACGCTTACTATACTGTACAACATGTATGTACTACACTAATTTAAATAAATTAAATTTGTGCTATTGCACCTTCCCACGTTAACTGTTCTGGCAATACATTCACATGTTGTTGCACTATGACCTAGCCCCTTCTTGCAATACTCCTGTCCAAGTTCATAACTGTTCAAAAAAAGGAATAAAGACAAGCAATTGACACCAATTACATCAATCATGTGGTATGTTGGGATTTGCAAAGGTTACTGGAAAAAAAGAGTCAATAGGCATTTCACTTTATGCTACTAATTAAAACAATTAAAATTATATCACAATGCCTTAAAATGAGATTGATCTCAGTCTAATCACATAATAGTTTCTTTTGTGCTTTAGGTCACGCATCCACTCATATGCAATATTCAGGAAGCACATTTCATTAGACTAAATAAAGCTTCAATCATGTGTAAAATTTCCAGCTTGAATAGGCAGCCATCATATCATTCATCAGTCTGGATGTATTTAATGGGTGTAATTTCTTTCTCATTTCTATGTGTGCATTGTTTCTTTCTTATTATAGGAATTTATGCACCTTCATATTTTATTAAGACTCTTTTTTGTTAATGCTAGGCATGGAAAACTCATTTTCTCAAGGGTGTATACAGAAATATGTTTCCTTTAGATTGTGATAAACGTTTTAATCATTTAACCATAGTTAAGTTATTATTTAGAAAAATGAAAGCAACATGTAACAAATCACTGGTGTAGTTATACCCTGTAGGATTGCATTTTAGCAAATACTATAAGATTACTTAAATATTTCACTTATTACCTATGCTAAAATATATCTGTAGGTTGTGTCACCAAATATGTGGTGGTCTCATATTTAGGAATACCCTACATATAATGTATTAAGTATTAGGGCTTATTCATTAAGCCCCAAAGTGGCCAAACCCAAGCATCTTAGATGTAAGAATATAGGCAAATAATTTGCAGCTGAGCCAAAGAAGACACAGGCCCAAATGTACAGCACATGCAGGCCAACTAAAGTCAATAGGCCATAAGGCTAAGGGGTGGCATTGTGACTGTTCTGTCTTCAGCTCTGTTTTTCTCCTGTTGTTTCTCATTTACCTTACCTCATTTAGCATTCTTTGATACTACAGTATGAAGTGTACTACAGTATAACTGTCATTCACCATGTTGCCTCAGCAACTACCCTTCCCAGGCACCTGGGATTTGGTATGATCCTCCCTCCCTAGCACTTGGTAAAGTACAGCTCTGCTTCCTGCTTGGGAAGCCTACAATGCTTTCTTTACAAGCTTGCAGTCACCGCTAAGTGGTCTCCCCCAACTGCTCTCCCTGTCAGACAGTAGTATTGTTTTTTCACCTTCTCCTAATTTATGCATCACCAAAGTTTCTAGTCATTTCTGTTTGTGCTTGTAAATAAAGTTCATCCGAAATCCAAGAAGGACTCTATTTTGAATGACAAATGAGAGGAGTTTAGCTGCCTGTGAAATTTTACTGGGCCACAGGAAGCGTTTGACAGAACAGTGAGTTATACAATACTGTTAGGAACGGCATTTCAATGAATGTTCTTGTTATTTAGTGTAGCCCTTTTTCTGAACCCTCCCAAAGGAACTACTGGTCGCTGTACAACACCTGTGGCTCCAGGAGATCTGAGCCTCCGCTAGCTGGGAGCCTGGGGTAACACTCATACATTTACTTAGCGCAGCACCTCCACTTACCCAGGATCCCCGTGATGTGAGATTCCCCTGGGCAAGAAATACATACACACACATGTGATGCAACCAACTTTGCATGTATATATGATAATGTATGCACGGCAACCTTATCACTCTAACATGCAAATTAGCAATAACACATATCCTAATAACTGGTACCGTCCTTATAACGGTAGTGGCTTAGCCACCCTCTTACGGAGTACTGTCTCAGTCCCGCTACCGTGTGCTCCACACCGTGTCCATGTACGGTACTATATGGTATAGGCACAGTCTTGTAACCACTCGCTCAGTGTTCCTACAAAGAGTTTAGCCTAAGGCGGGATCAGCGCCTGATGACCGGTGTTGGTGCACTTGATGATATGGTACCTGCCGAGCACTCCAGTGCTCGAATCTGCAACTACTTTGTAAAGGATCCGTCGAGTTCCGGCCCGACATCCAGGATCCACCATCCGGGGAGACCCCATCAAGATGGCCTCTGCAGCCGCAACGAAGAGCAGCGCCCAACCTTCTGCACGGGGGCGCAGTGTCAATGGAGTCCCTATCTGACTCCGTGAACTAACGTGACACTCGCTATACTATAGGCCGTCCCTACAACACAGCAACCTTGAATGGCTTTAGGGGAAACTCCTAGGGCCTGCGGGGTAGATTATCCTATGCAGGTGGGTCACTGACCCCCTGCACCCACACTACCTCTCCCTTCACCTCCCGGATCCCCTCTGACTATCTCAGCCTAACCTCTGCAGCCAACACGCTGCACACACACTCAACCTGCAGCAACCCACTGCACTGCACACACTGTGCCTACTTGTCAGCGCTCACAGCACTACCAGCTGTGACACTGACAAGACTGCACACTCACACACCTAAGGGCAGAGTTCCTAACCTATGGGCCCTCCCTCAGTAACTACCCACTACCCTGGTGGGGATTGGGGCCTGTGTACCTTACCTGGTGTAGGAGCTACTTGCTCCCTACACCCTTCCTCCCCCTTCCTGCTCCCAGCTTCAACTGCCAAACGTGGTACCCGCAACATTGTAGCCTTCCTCCACAGGAGAAGCTGCAAAACCCAATTTGCTGTCTGGCTGCACGTTATGTGGGTGAACGGGCAATCCCCAGAGGCTGGTGGGAATTGTAGTCCACTCAGGACCTCTTTAGCATTGGGGCCGCGTGCGCTACCCTTACTGCGCCTGCGCGACCAATGCGCACGCTCGTGCAACTTGTCATGGCGGCCCCCGCTAGCCGGGTGTGCCACAGAGCCTCGGAGCACTACATGGGGGGTCTCTGGGGCTGAAAAGAGACCGGGGTTACATTAGTATACAGTACACACCCACATTTTATTCATATCTGTATGAGCACATCTGTGTTGCCCATGTAAATAAACCTCTACTTGACTGTGTTGAACATTGGGACCCAATAAGATTATAGTAGGTACTGTAGAAATATAACAGAAATAAAGAAGGACATAAAGAAATGACAGAGAAACCCTAGAGGTCTATCTACATGTATCGAACAGATAGCCCTGATCACATCTACTTTATCTAATTTTCTCCCAGATTATATAAATATATAAACTGTAGGTAGGTTTATCATAGACAGTATTCGTTCCAAAACAAGAGGACACTTGATCACAAATTAGCAGTAACTATTACCATTATGTGAATGACCCTTCAAGGTCCTATCTCTGGAATTCTCAGTCTCCAGTTTACTGGAAAAATATGTGTTTGCAATTAACACAAAAAACCAATGTAGCAAAATGTAAAAAAAAAATACAGTTAATCTCTATCTAAAATGTACTAGATTCAATCAGAAGCAAAAAACACTACCTATTACATTTTAGATTTAATATATTCAAAAAGTGGTACAGTGCTTGTTTACAGAAAATGATGTTACAAAGAACATACAGTGTATAAATGCAGACAGTCTGAAAATAACAGCAAATAAAACAGAAAATCTTAATACGTTACCGCATAACACTATCAGATCCTTCCAAGAAGGCTTCAAGTTGAAATAAGAGAATTCATGTGTTTCTTGGCATAAAACAGAATTCTATATTGAGTTCTAATTTGATATCCCAAATGCATGGTTTTTATCCTCAAATGTTGCCTCTGTCACAAAAATGAGCCCCTCTTTTTAGGGGTGTGTCCTTAACACCCACTCATCCATCTCTTGTGACATTTATGACAGGGGATTTAAAATAGTTTTTTAATCTCAAAAAAGCTCACAGTATGAAAGTAACCCACATCTCTCTTCCCATGACTCCTAGAATTATGTGACCAGATCATTGCGTTTGGATGTACTGTACACCTTTGATAGGGATCTTTTTATTCTTTGAGGGCGAAATATGTATCTGACTACTGCATCATAACTATCCCAGCATATGTGTATCATTTCATCAGCCTGACTTCACATGTCACAATGCGAATTGTTGTGAATTATATCAGATCCCAAATATCTGATATTTTGTACATCTGTAAGGAAAGAATATTGAACTTTTGATCTCCTCTGACTCTGGTTTAAGGAAGGTCCATAACATTTTAGGATCAGCCTTTGAGAATTTGCCTGGCTGATTTAGTAGAGTATTCTATCGGAATGTCAACTCACTGTAAACAGGGTTGTTGTTTTATGGCTTAATTACCCCAATAAATCCAGACCAGGCCACACTTACAGTAGATAATTTCCCCAGTAACACAAAAAAAAAAGTTATTTTAAACCTCAAGTTAACCCTTTGTTTGCTGTATTTGTAGCACAACTACACAGAAAAAGGCATTAACATCACAGCTATTATAAATAATAATAAATGAATCATTTATATTCACTAGTACTAGATATACATTTAAAAAAAACTTAATTCTGTTTTAATTTAAATTGTATCAATCAGGTATTCAACATGATGCAATGCATAACAAATGTATTTTAAACAGCAGGCTATGTGTCATATCTATGAAGATACACCCTTTCCTCTTATGCTCGACTGCTAAAACACTGACTCGGGCCCTCATTCTCTCCCGTCTCGATTACTGTAACCTCCTGCTGTCCGGCCTTCCTGCCTTTCACCTGTCTCCCCTACAATCTATCTTAAACGCTGCTGCCACATTCACTCTACTTTTCCTAAATCTCCACTGCTGAAATCACTCTCCAGGCTTCCTATCAAACCCCACATCTCACACTCAATTCTCCTTCTCACTTTTAAAGCTTCACACTCTTCTGCCCCTCCTTACATCTCAGCTCTAATTTTTCACTATGCACCATCCCTACTCTTGTGTTCTGCTCAAGGATGTCTTCTCTCTACCCCTCTTGTGTTTAATACCCTCTCCCACCAAAACCTTTCTCACTGACTGCCCCACACCTATGGAATGCCCTTACCTTCAATACCCGACTAGCACCCTCTTTATCCACCTTAAGACACACTTGCTTAAAGAAGCATATGAGTAGCACCTGGGCTAATACTATACACATGATACATAAAGCTTGGCCCCCTGCAGATGCACTTATCAGAATGCCCTCATATAGTCTCTGTATGTTGTTCCTACCTACCAATTAGATTGTAAGCTCTTCTGAGCAGGGACTTCTCTTCCTAAATGTTACTTTTATGTCTGAAGCACTTATTCCCATGATCTGTTATTTGTATTATTTGTTATTTATATGATTGTCACGTGTATTACTACTGTAAAGCGCTATGTACATTAATGGCGCTATATAAATAAAATTGATGATCCAGGGTACAATGCGGATTTTCAAAAAAGATTTAATTTATCAAAATAGCACCAAATACGACGTTTTGTCCTTCTCAGAGGACTTTTTCAAGTGACTGGCATGCCTCTGAGAAGGACGAAACATTGTATTTGGTGCTATTTTGATCAATTAAATATTTTTTGAAAATCCGTATTGTGCCCTGGATCATCAATTCTATTAACTATCTCAGGATTAGCAGGCAGTTTTCCCTGAACCAGGAGCACCAGTTGTTGCAAGTATATTTTATTCCATTGGTGTGCAACTTTGCTATTCATTGTGCTATATAAATAAAGACATACATACATACATACATACAAGTCATATAATGACTTTCATGCAGGCGACACATTTTATGAAGGCTTGTTCTACTTTTTATACTAACAGTTTTACAGACAATAAAAATGTAAACATGATCTTAGTACATAGGCTCATTGTGTGGCTCTCCAGTTTTTCTTTCACATAAAATTAAAGTAACAGAATGAATGAAACTATTTGCTTTTTACTAGCTATTTTTTAGATACATGGTAAGATCTTAACGGTATGCTCCCTACGTGTTGCTAAGTCATCATTTGAATACTACTGTATGTGATATATTAAGAAACCTTATGGCTTAGCTTTAAAGATGGATAGGAAGTGTTAATAGATCATTTCCTCAGCTGCTTTCTCAGTTAATTGGTGTTACTATTAGTTTTCATATAGATCATTGAACACTATAAAAAAAATTCTATATACAGTTAGGTCCAGAAATAATTGCACACTGATACAAGTTTTGTTATTTCAGCCGTGTACCAAAATAAATTCAAGTTACAGTTTAATAAGGAATATGGGCTTAAAGTGCAGTCTATCAGCTTTAATTTGAGGGTATTCACATCCAAATTGGAGGAAGAGTTTAGGAATTACATCTCTTTAATATGTAGCCCCCTCTTTTTCAGGGGACCAAAAGTAATTGGACAATTGACTCAAAAGCTGTTTCATGGACATGAGTGGGCTATTCCTTCGTTATTTCATCATCAATTAAGCATGTAAAAGTTCTGGAGTTGATTCCAGTTGTGGCATTCGCATTTGGAAGCTGTTGCTGTGAACCCACAACATGCGGTCAAAGAAGCTCTCAATGCAAGTGAATCAGGGCATCCTTAGGCTTCAAATAAAAAGAAAATCCATCAGAGAGATAGCAGGAACATTAGGAGTGGCCAAATCAACAGTTTGGTACATTCTGAGAAAAAAAGACCGCACTGGTGAGCTCTGCAACACAAAAAGGCCTGGACGTCCACGGAAGACAACAGTGATGGATGATCGTAGGATCCTTTCCATGGTAAAGAAAAACCCCTTCACAACATCCAGCCAAGTAAAGAACACTCTCCAAGAGGTAGGCATGTCTTTATCTAAGTCTACCATAAAGAGAAGACTTCACGAGAGCAAATACAGAGGGTTCACCACAAAGTGCAAACCATTCATAAGGCTCAAGAATAGAAAGGCCAGATTAGACTTTGCCAAACAATATCTAAAAAAGCCAGCCCAGTTCTGGAACAGCATTCTTTGGACAGAGGAAACTAAGATCAACCTGTACCAGAATGATGGGAAGAAAAAAGTATGGAGAAGGTTTGGAACGGCTCATGACCCGAAGCATACCACATCATCTGTAAAACACGGTGGAGGCAGTGTGATGGCATGGGCATGCATGGCTTACAATGGCACTGGGTCACTAGTATTTATTGATGATGTGACAGAAGACAGAAGCAGCCAGTGAATTCTGAAGTGTATAGGGATATATTGTCTACTCAGATTCAGACAAATTCAGTGAAGTTGATTGGACGGCGCTTCACTTTACAGATGGGCAATGACCCAAAACATACTGTGAAAGCAACCCAGGAGTTTTTTTTAAGGCAAAGAAGTGGAATATTCTGCAATGGCCGAGTCAATCACCTGATCTCAACCAGATCGAGCATGCATTTCACTTGCTGAAGACAAAACTTAAGGCAGAAAGACCCACAAACAACAACAACTGAATATAGCTGCAGTAAAGACCTGGCAAAGCATCACAAAGGAGGAAACCCAGCGTTTGGTGATGCCCATGCGTTCCAGACTTCAAGCAGTCATTGCCTGCAAAGGATTCTCGACAAAGTATTAAAAATGAACATTTTATATATGATTGTATTAATTGGTGGCTCAGTGAGTAAAAACAGTGACTGGCACTGAGCGTTTGAAGAAGGGGAGCCTGGTTCAATTCCTGGTGTTGGCTCCTTGTGTCTTTTGGCGTCACTTTATCTCCCTGTGCCTCTGGCACCAAAAAACATAGATTGGAAGCTCCACGGGGCAGGAACAGTGTCTGCAAAATGTCTCTGTAAAGCGCTACATAAAACTAGCAGCGCTATACAAGAACATGCTATAATTTATTACTCTAATTTATTATAATGTGATTTTTGATGGCTGCTTTTCAGCGATACCCCTCCACCATGCTTATAAAAAAAATCCTATTTAAATAGTATTTAAATTGCAGATGTATTTATATCTTCAATGCATTAATTATAATATAGTTACAATGAGACTCTCGCCATAACAATCAGAGTCGAATTATTGAGTTGTTTCTGCCCAAGTCGAGTTTAAGAAATGGGGAAAGTCGTTCTTGTGACCCACATTCAAGCAGCAATGCTACATTACCCTCTTTTTTCTTTCTTCTTATATGTATATGTAATGCATGTGGCAATGTATAATTCTACATTCTTACCTACGATGGCAGTCCTTTGGTGCTCCTGTTATAAATCTGTAAAAATCCTGATTGTGTGACTAACATACACTAATGGCTGCTTCAGTCAGAGTACTGTAACTCAGCAGCTACAATGTTGCCTTATATTACTGAGGTAACATGATCTACTGTATTATTACAGTTTGCAGCTCAAACTGCTGAGAATATTGGCAACAAATTATCACAAACAGGAAAGTGTTGCAAATATAATATTTTTTTCAAAATACAGTAAGTATTATCTAATACTACAGAACTGATTTATGTAAAAAAACAAAACATGATTTCACGTTTTGCTGCTTCAATTGGCCGTTAGGCTATTTTTTGTTGGCTGACAAGACACTGATACTTGTATTGTGTACTCGTGCATTTTATGTTGTTTTTCTTGTAATATCAATATTTTTGTGAGAAAAATATGTTTTTCCAAATATAGATATTAAACCCATTCCCTCTATTTCAGTGGCTGAAAGAACGACTTTTCAAACAGAAAGCAGATTCTTCTGATACACCAAGTGCGACCAAAACAAAAGAGAAAGATATTAGCAAACTTCAAAGTGAAGATTGACAATTGCAGCCTTTTGTTGGCAGAAAATCGGTTTGTGAGTTGTCCCAGATAAAATAACACCCGTCCAAAATCACAAAATTAGCAGTAGGTGGTAAGAAAACGAAACAAAAGTATGATGAAAGTTATTTGTCTTTCGGATTTACATGATCTAACAGGGTGAATTCCCTGTCAAGTAATTATGCAGGGGAAACAGATTTACAGAGCCTGGTACAGCACTGAGGAGGTTAATTCTAAAGCAGGCTATCTTAATTAACCTCCTCAGCTAACCTCCTCAGCTGACTATAACTTAGAGTTATAAAAGCTACAGAGACTCACTGCAACCATCCCAGTGTACATCTGCATTGCCCCAAAGGCGGACAGCCCGATGGGGCTCCCCAAGAACTGCTCCCCTCTGTACAGGACCAGCGTGCTAAGGGTTAACATGTGCTTGTACTTTGTGCAACGTCAACCCCACCCACTGGAATGTTAATGAGCCATGAGGACACAAATAACTTTTTGTTCACAGCTGCAACAGATTCAATCTCAACTACCCCAGTGTACATCTGCATTGCCCCAAATGCAGACAGTATTTGGCACAGCCAAAGGGCAACCAAAGGGTGTGAGCCATTTGCTGCCGTTCGCTGATGTTTAGTGATGTTAAAGCTTCTCTATTTCAATCTGAAACTCACAAGCCCTTTATCCCCTGTACTCAATTTTCCAACTCTATCTGTCCATGAAATGTCTGTGAATTCACTGTATAACCCTGTTCTTTTATTGTAACCATGTATTTGTTATAACTGTGCCCAGGACATACTTGAAAACGAGAGGTAACTCTCAATGTACTGTATTACTTCCTGGTAAAACATTTTTATAAATAAATAAATAAATAAGGATCTCTCCGGTTCAGGAAGCTACAGTACTGGCTTTGGATCACACAAGGGAGATTACTCTGCACCCTGGACTTCTCTTCCCCTATCCCGGTCAGGAGGAAGCCTGGGTCCGAAGGTAAAAACTTGCTTGTGACTAAGTTTGTGTTATTATTGGTAAGGGGCTTAGCCCTCCAACCCACAGATAGGGACTAAGTTCTTGAATTAGTCAGCATTCTGGAAAGTAGATACAGTAGGTATGTTTATTTTGGTTGCTCCTTATATCCTGAAAAGAAGCAACATTTTATGTTGTTAAAGCTTTGGGCGAAGTAAATGCCTACATTTATTTTCCAACATTTTCACCTCTGTACACATCTCCTACATATGGTGCCAGAAGTCAGGATGACAGGTGACCCTTGCATTTAAAAGGGGCCCCGGAGTCCATCAGGAAATTATTTAAATGTTTTTTTTTCAACAGTTTATGCAACAGCTTACACAACAGACAGAGGAAACACGGGCAGAGGTGACCAGAATAAGGAACTACAAATCCAGGCAGAAAATCAAGCTACACTGCACTGGATAAAGCCACAAAGCCACAGTCTGACTGAGGGGACTGTTACAGACCATGACCCACAAAAAGTATTGATTCTACGAATAATGTCTGCGTTATCACGTGTACAAAAAAAATCACATGGGTTTTTAAAATGGCTGCTCAGCAAAATTAAGAAGTCTACAGAGACGCCTGCTAGAGCTACGAACACTACAAGTAAAGTCTGCCACACCTGTCTGACTGCCAGCTGTGATTCTAGCATATACAGAAAAATATTGATGTAATAGTGCCTCCTGACGTCAGTGTGAAGAATACACCTCAAAGTCCCAGAATGGAGGGTAACATTTGTTTTTTCTGTAACTAACCCAGCCACACAAAAGAGTGTCCCTTCAGGCCTTATGATGATGATGATGATGATGATGATGATGGTGCCTCCAATATGGTCACAGAAACAAGACACACTAGCGAAACACCCCTAGGATTTGGGGGTTGCTGGGACCCTGGCAACACAGAAGATTTGTATCCCTACGTCCTTGGACCAGCTGAATGCCGAATAATACCACCAACTACTGCAAATACAAGAAAAGCATGGTGGGTGCAGTGAAACTTTTACAGTTTCAAGCAAAGAAGAGGACCTCCATAACCCTGATGCACCAGAGTCTTCAAAAGTAAAGAGGAAGAGAAATACAAAAAAAAGAGGTTCTCCACTTACAATGGAAGTTATGGACACAGTTGCAGATGACCCTGCAGCCTAGAGTGACTGGCAGATTCACTCCGAGAATGGTGTTATCTCCAGACGGCCCAAGGCAGAAACCGTGTACCCCAAAGAGGTATCTATCCGGTTCTGACAGGAAGAATCCCTCAACAAATAGTACCAGGTAAGCGGAGCCAGAACAAAGAAGTGACAATCCTTGACCAACCCTAAAGATAAACTGCATGACATTATTGTAATCTCCTCCGTGAACAATTGGAAGAGGAGTTACAGAGGTCTCTATTCGCAGTTTACTCGGAGTCCAGAACTTTGGAGAAAGCAGAGTGTCTCTTACGAACTGAGTTGGAAGACCTGAGGACTGATCTGAAGACATCAAACTGAAATGCTATTATTGCCACCAAATCGTTGCTGACTTGAATCAGAGGTAGGACAAGGCTCAGGCAGAGCTGAAAGTCCTTCAGAAGAAGACTCTCAGTATAGAGCTTGAACTCTCTCAGAAGGAGTCTCACAGGCTCAGAACAACTGGAAATCCCTCAAAAGGAGTTTTGCAGTCTCAGTGCATACCTTGGAATCTCTCAGAAAGAGATTATCAGTCTCAGGGGAGCTGGAAATCTCTCAGAAAGAAGTTCACACTCTCCACAGAGAGCTGGAAACCTCTCACTAGCAGGTTAGCAGTCGGTACAGAACTGGAAATATCTCAAAATAAATTTTACAGTCTCAGTGCAGAACTGGGAGTCTCTCAAAAAGAGGTTCACAGTCTCAGCACTGATCTAGAAGTCTCTCAGAAAGAGCTTCACATTCTCAACATAGAGCTGGACGTCTTGTAACAGGAGATGTGGTGTGTAAATGGAAGAATAACTCCGAAAAGGTCCTTAGTGTTTTAGAGACTGTAAAGAAAAAGAGAACAGATACCTGAAAGATGAGGTTTCAGATATGTCTGATGAAGTCAGTAAAGGAAATGAGAAGCTACATGAAGTAAAAAAGGTAGAGAAACAAATGGATCAGGAAAGGTTGGAAGTGCAGTTAGCACTGAAAGAAGCAGAGGGTGCCTTGGAGCATGAAAGTGGCCAATTGCTTTGTTTCAAGTTAGAACTTTCTCAGATCAAAGCAGACTCTTAAAGAAAGAAGAGAAACATTTTAACACTCCAGAAAAACTACAGAACTCTTATCCAACGAAGGATGGAGAGTGAAAGTTATTTGCGCAAACGCTCTGCAACGGTTGTCCTTCAGACTTCCTACAGAGGAACGAAAGCTCATCAGCTTTATCGCCAGAATAAAGCAGCCTGCCTTCTCTAGTCAACATGGAGAATACAATGACAAAGAAAGCAGTATGAACATTTGAAGCAATGTGTAATTGTGGTCCAGTCCAATGTTACAAAGTATCTGCAGCAAATATGCTAAAGAAGAATAAAGGAAGCTGATTGTGTGATTCAGTCCAGATATATGTCCTACAATACAGCCAAGTAAACTGTACATTGCTATAAGCCCATTCGCAATGTTGTCTCAGTGCTACAGTCGGCTTTCCACAAAATCCAGGAAAGAAGAACCGAATTTCAACTGAGCAGTGCAAAACAAATGCAGTCATGCTACCGTGCCCACGTGGCCCAAACTAGATTCCTCACAATGAAAACAGCTGGTATAAAGAATTAGTCTTTGGCTAGAATGAGACAGAATTGTATCTGTAATCACATCCCTAAAGATACAAACACTAGTTGTCCAATCCAGGGAAAAAAGGACAAGACTACAGGTTTGCCAACTGCAAAAAAGAGAGGCAATGATTAGGTGGGAGGAGAACTGAAGTAAGATTGATGTACTGGAATTTAAGGATCCTAAACCAGACTTAAATTACCTCTCTATAGATTGACTTTTTGCATATAAACCTGTGATGGTTGAGGAAGCTGTAGGCTGGGGTTCCCTGGTACTGAAGGCATTTCAAGACAGTGCTACTGTATTAGAGAAACCCTGTCAGACATCACTTGTGACTGGATAAATTAATACATCGAGAAAGAGAAGCCCAAGACTATATCTGCGGACTTCCAAAGAGAGATGCCACAGGTTCCAATCAATCAGCGTTAATAAGATCTCCAACATGGTTGAGCAGCCCGAGATCAATGATGCTAAGCCAGATGCAGGTGGTCACTCTAGCGACAGGGAAGAAAAGATTGCATGATGCGTGAAACTCATTGCTAAGCGAGTAAAAGAAGAGTTGGTAAAATGAAAAAATTAGCTTGAGCAAGAAGTCCTCAGACGTCACTGAAAAAATCAAATTGAAGTGACTTCCAGTGATCGCAACCAAGCCGTCGCGTCACTCCTACTATAAGCACACACAACAAAGTCAATACATTTATTTTGACGCGACGTTGTGTCGCTGTAGCCAGGACTATAAGCGCGGCTTTACACATTGCAATTGTTCTTCAGGACACCTAAACTAGTGATTGTGAGTGATACATTGGAGGGATACTCCCCTACCCACCCTTCCAATCCCAGATTATCCCTAGCCATAGGGTCAGTCACAGGGTAACACTATACAGACATAGGGCATTCTACTCAGCGATCGTGAGGGATATTTTAGAGGGATACCCTCCTACCCACCCGTCCGATCACCGATTATTCCTAAATAAAGGGTAAGCAACAGGTTTATGTTATACACACTAACTATAGACCACCTAGTAACGTATATATAGTAGGGTGTTTGCGACGCTGATAAAATTTAAAATCTAATGCTATCCGCACACAATAAATAGGTGTATTTATCACTCAGCTTTGATCTAAGAATGCCCAACTGGTGATTACACTGTTACGAGGTAGGCACTTATTTTTAACCTCCATTATCGCTGTTGGTAAACTGTGTATCTCTGACACTATTTGATTTATTAGAATGTCCTAATACTGCTGTACCGTTTTTCATGCTGGTTGTACCAATCAGTAATACTGTCTCCAATTTTGTGAGCATACTGAAGCTCTGTGACAATTAGCTGTTTTCTTCTTTACCAGCTAACTCTGGCACTTTACACCACCAGGGAGAGTTTATCGGAACCTGTCTATAGCAGACAGTGCAGTCTCTCCCGTCGTGCAAATGTGTTCTGGGTTATCCATACACAGCCAGGTGCATTTACTGTACACCCCCATCTAGGTATACTTTTGGTCTTCTGAGGGTACACTGACCTTCGCTAGCAGCAGCTACTTACATTAGGGACCTGCGTCCCTAGAAGAGACCTAACCAGCTAGGTGTGATGTGCCAGCAACAGAAACATTGGTTATTTTCAGCAGGAGTCTTTGACTCTCTGAGCCATAAGGCTAAGGCCCCGCTCCCTCAGTCAGCGCGCCCGCACTGCAGACAGGCGGGGCGCTGACAGACACAGACCGCGATATGCGGTCTGTAGGGAGCCGGAGCGTGAGGTGGGTGGGAGTGGGAAGGGGGGCGTGGCTTGAGCGGAGGGACCCGCTACTCACCCCCCCCCTCCCTCCACGGGCTCGGGCTGCAGGAGGGAGCTGCTGCTGGAAGGTAAGCAAAAGCAACAACACACACACACACTACCTTGCTTCCTGACAGCTCCCGCTCCCGCCCCCACCGCTGATTGGCTCATCAGTGCACCACGTGACGCGTCACCGCTCGGAATCACAATTTTCTTGCATCCCCTGGCGGCTGACGCGTCACAGTGCGTAGTCAGCCAGCAGCGAGGGGGGACTGGGACCGGCTCGGGAGGATTCCCCTGCTGGTGGGGAACGCTCATGCGGCCGGCCGCGCCGCCGGGCGCAGCGGGTCCCAGCCCTTAGCCTGCTTCCTTATCTCTTGCTGGTCCTTCTATTTGTTGATTATACTTTGGGTCCCATTTTTTTTCTCCATAGGACTCATTAAACTTTTTTTTTTATTTTTATCAATTATACTGGTATTCCCCCTCATTGTCTGGGATGCTCTGAAGTTAGGTTGACTTCCTTTGGGTAATTACCTTTCTACACTGACTACGTCAATATAATCATTCTGTTTGGTTCTTTTGTAAGACAGTACAAATCATTAACTATGTAGAAGCCCGACCTCTCCAATTCAGATTATTTTAAATGTTGTGAGAAGAAATGGGTAGTCAGCACACAGCACTTCTTTTACATACAGATGTTAGGTGGCTATCACAAGGCAAGGTGCTTGTAAGAACTATTAGCATTTTTCAGTATCAATAGGTCAAGATGAAGTTTCAATGACTGTTGACAAGTCCTTTATAGTTGATTAGACTTGTGTACCTTGCAGATATGTTTACAAAATTAAATTAAATTAATCTGTCGCTGCAAGAAACAAATGTGACCATTTTTACTGTGATGGATAACATTTCGACGTTATTAAGGAAACTGAATTGTTGAACCTTGTCTGTAGAAGGAAATAACTTTGACTGATTTCTTATGCTTCCGTATGCTACAGTCAAGCCAGTTGGTTTAGTAGCACAAGATTATGAGAGTCTGATTGACTTGATCTCTGACACACAACTGAAACAAAAGTTTAATGAATTTACGCGAAATAATTTTTGGAGCAGCCCAAAAGGAGAGTATTTGAGGTGGCTAAACATGCAGTTCGAATGGTCCCTCCTTTTGCTACAACATACTTATGTGAAACTGGATTGTTCGTATTACACTGCAACAAAAACAAAATACAGAAAAAAGACTTGATGTTTAACCTGATATGAGAATTCAACTTTCCAGCATCGTTCCAAATATTAAGTGAATTTGTGATACAAAGATTCAGAAACGCTCTTCCCTTTCAAATGTGATTTATTTTTATATTCCAATAGTTTTCTGTAATGATAACAAATTTATAAAAACATTTTAAAATATTTCTCCACACCTAATTTGTTTTGTGTTTATTTACAAAATAAAATAAGACTTTTGAGCATTGAGGCTGTTATTTTTTGGTTTGCAAACCTATCACATCCTACCAGAATATAATATACATGTTCCGTCAATATATTCCAAGCCAAAAAGTGTTCCGTGGTCAAAAGAGTTTGGGGAACACTGAGTGTTTTATTGTTAGTGTAACTACAGTAAACGCTAAAGCAACACCCTTCGTCGCTCGCCAATAGTGTTCAAGTAGAGAATTATGATAGAAAATAAAGCTGCAGTACAGAACTGGATATATTATCCCTGACTGTCCTTGTCAAAAATTGCCAGCGTTAGAATTAAACTGTTTTGGAAGCTTAATAATTATTCTTGGAATTATTTTCCACAGTAATATCAATACTAATCTTAAATGCTGCTTTATATTCCAGTTATTATACTACAATCACAGTAACATGTGGAACATGAGAACCAGTGTCCAGAGCCCACTTCACTGAAAGTCCATTCAATCACATTTTTTTCTTTTTAAGTTATAATAGTACAGCAGCAGCAGCACACAGTTTAACGTACCCACAGATAAACCCTGCAACAGCTTCAGAGGTTTAATCTTGAAGCTGCACCTCTATTTATACTCCTCCTCACCCCCGGATCACTGATTACAGTTTTTGTCTCAAATTATTCATTCATTGTTAGGATTGTCAGTGATAGAAACATTTTTGGCAGAAAAGGTAGAAGGCCTTTTTTGAGACTGATTTGTGGACCAAAGGAATCGACCGAACCTATGCGGATCCAAATCTGCAAAAACATTTTGCCCATCTCTAGATAGAAATAAGTATGTACATACTGTATACCCAAACCTCCTCCTGTCAATGGTGATTAACACCCATCCGGTGAGTTAACCCATATTGGAGCTTGATGAATCTGGGGGTAAATTACTTGTGAGCAGAATAACGTAAATAACAAGAACATTAGGATGGATTAAGAGACTTTAGAAGATAATTTAGTAACAACACTAGATTTAATAGGCAGTTTAACCTTGTGTAAGAAATTATTAGCTGCAAAGGCACAGCATCAAATAACACAACATAGTTAATCTCTTTAGTCTTGAAGCAAATTGGAAATACAAACAATGACTCAATTGTGAAAGCTAAAGTATATGATGAGGTTATGAGAAAGGAATTAATTGTTTTATGTCAACAGTTATTTCATTTACCTAACAAATAGATTCATTCCAAATTTAAAACTTCAAGGAAAATGTCTCTTTCATCTTTTTTTTTCAATATTTCCCATCTGCTAGAATTATTGCTTGATTGCCATTGCTTTGTAATTCATAATTTAAAAAAGCACTCCTTCCTGTATCCATTAATTTACAGTGAACTTCTTCCAAATGTCTTTACAAACTTATATAAAATGACTGCAAAATCCAAAAATGCACACTGTAAAGAAAGCAGCACCTTTTATGAGAAAAGTAGTGGGTGAATCGATGAGGCAGCGGTTCCTTAAAAGTTGAAACTCACCAGCAAGTAGAAAAATAAAAAAAACGTTTATTAGACTACATAATATTTACAAAAACACGAACAAAAACTGGAAATTCTCCTCCCCTTTTTATGTTGTCTAATAAACAATTTTTATTTTTCTACTTGCTGGTGAGTTTCGATTTTTTAGGAGCCACTGCCTCATCGGTTCATCCACTACTTTTCTGATACTAAACCTTTGAAGAGACGCTGTCAGGGGGGTAACTGAGGTACCACAAACAGCTGACTGGCATGTGAGCCCTATCAGCTGGAGGAGCAGGACGGTGGATGATCGTGATTTCATCATTACTCCACCCCGGGCATACCGGAGACACGGGGATTAGATGTAAGTTTTGGAGTTTCACTGAGGACTTCATTGTAACTTCATTTGAGGGTTCTAACTGCTATAATTCTATTATTCCCCATCTTCGTGTTTCCTCCTACCCTCCTGTGTATATGATTACACCCTCTCAACCTGACCTATGCACTGTTTTTGATGCAAATATATACTTATATTAATTTTTTACTTTTTGGTCCTGAGCTTATACTCGGTTTCTCTATACAGCACCTTTTATGAAACGGTTTTAATTAATGGTGGATAAACATCAGCGTTTTAAGACAAACTCCTCAAAGAAATGTAATTTGTAATATTAATATAGCAAAAGAAAAAGTCCCTCAATCATTACATTAGTTTAAATTAGAAATGTTAAGATATTTAAATCATCATTGCAAAGCAATAACGAAAGATGTGATAAATATTAGTGCACATTGACAAATATGGGAACACTGTAGTTTATCATATGCTGAACATTTAAAAATAATGTCAAGGGTAAACCAGGACAATTACACTGGATAGCAAGTACCAGACCATTACAGCGTCTATGGACTATGCTGAGGATTTCCCCCAACATGTTCATGGAATTACTCAGAATCGTGGCAAAAACTGACAGTTTCATCTGTACAATAAGCAGCCACCTTACTTTCTTTTTTCAACATTGTCCCTTATTCCCTCTAGATTGTAAGCTCTCAGGAGCAGGGCCCTCATCACCTCTTTCTATCCATTGGTGCTTGTTTAGCCTCACCTGTATGTAACTGTTGATGTTTTTGTAATACAGTATACATAACTCTGTACCCCATTGTACTGCGCTGCAGAATATGTTAACGCTTCACAAATAAACAATAATAATAATAATAATAAGAAGAAGAATAAATTGCTACTATTTGAGTGTAACCCATGTTCCCCCCCCCCCCCCGGTCGCAGACTGGATCCCTGGGGTGTAGTACTGGCTACATGCATATTGGTGGTGCATACCTGTGAGGAACAGGAGGGCCTGAGTCTCTCGCGGTGGTATCGGGGATAACAGGGACAGGCGTCTGGGGTATATGCCTCCATATTCTTAGCAGTCTTGGTGCAACGCCTCCATCTCTGGCGAGCCTTAAAGAATAAGGTGGGACCCTCCCAGAGAAGCCCTGGTCCC
Source organism: Ascaphus truei (assembly GCF_040206685.1). Classification (NCBI taxonomy): domain Eukaryota; kingdom Metazoa; phylum Chordata; class Amphibia; order Anura; family Ascaphidae; genus Ascaphus; species Ascaphus truei. The sequence continues at coordinate 73,450,262 of NC_134486.1, read as the reverse complement.
AGGGCGAAAGATCCCAATCTCACACACAGTCTTTGTAAAAGCAGCAATGTCTCTTTATTGGTTCTGTAGCAGCACACAGTAGATCATACACAGCAGGGCTTCCAAATGTATACAGGTCTTTTCCTCCTCTCCTCTCCTCCAGGCTGTACCCCTGCAGGGTGGGCTGACTGGGGCTTCAATACCCCTTGCACTCACCCCAAGGGTATACCCTCTGGGTGAGGCTAGATCTCCCCCCTCACCCCCTGAGTAGGGTGAGGGGCATTGGTCCACCACCTCTATTTCTATCCGCTCTACTCAGACTGGGCCTGAGTTCCTCCTCCAAGCATAGTCCTCTCAGGTCAGACACTCCAGCACTCTCTGCTCCCAGGACAGAACAGCTACTAGGTCTTACTCCAACCCAGCCAGAACTTCACTCCTCGCTCTCTCTGCTCCCAGGACAGAACAGAACTACTTGTCACTTACAAGAACAGGCAGAACTAAGTTTAGACAGCCCCACCCCTCATGATGTCAGCAGGCCCTCCCCTCTGTCTCAGGCCCGCACACAGAGTCAGGATCCTGCCTCCATCACTCAAGGCATGGCTTGAAGCGGGGGAAATACCCATGATAACTACCGGTCGGCCTGCCCTTAACAGGACTTACACCAGTAGGAGAAAGATATATAGCCCCCATTTCTTACCGGGGCTACATGAGTAAAATGCATCCTTGGTGACAAGATGTCTACAAGTGATGCATCTGCTCCTGCCGCACCTCTAGTTGCAACTACTAGTAGAAAGAGTTTTGAAAGTAGAAAAGTAGAAGCTGCAATGGATTTTATTTTACTGGGAGCAAGAATGTTCTTTAGGTTTTTTGCCTTTTGAAAATTGACAGGGATCTGTTTCAGCAGATCAGGACCCAAAATCAGGGTCACACAAAAGAACTCCCCAATATCTATTTAGCACCTTCCTAATTAAATATGCAGATTGGTTGAATTTGGTAATACATTTAGGAGTGCCTCAGTGACCTGTGTGCTGTCTATTTGTTCTAAATTCAATCTATGTTCAATCAATGTTAATAACAATCATGTTAATGTTACCACGGATATCTCCCCAAGACAGTCTTTTGATCTTAGATTTTGCCTAAAGTTTTGTTCTATCTATACATTGAACTTTATGAAAGGCTTCTGGTAATAATTGGCCATTATAACCTTTTGCAGTAAATTTGTTTGATAAAGTCTTTGATTGCTACAAGACATCCATAGAGCACATCCATAGAGCAGTTTCTCTTTATTCTATTGTTTTTGCCAAGGGGTATATAATCAAGCCATTTCTGGTGGTGTTTGCTAGTGGCATGTACTGTAGATAACTATTAACATTAACTGATTTTAAATGGGTATTGGTCTTAATACAAGAATCTTCCCCAACAGAAAGCAATAAAGGAATAAACTCGTCAACAAATAATTCGAAGAATTACAGAAGAAGGAATAAAAAATAAAACCGAATTTAACTAAATGTGAGAAAGAAGCTTTAGATAATCTAATAAAAAATAATAAAATAGTAATTAAATATGCGGACAAGGGGGGAGGAGTTGTTCTAATGGACAAAGATAATTATATTACTGAAGCAGAAAACATTTTAGGGTATACAAAAACATATAAAATCTTGACCTACAATCAACAGCTAAATTCCAATTGGAACTTAAAGAGTTACTAACAAATGTTAAAAAGAAAGTAATAATTACTTATGAGGAATTCAATTTTTTACTTTACAGTGAACTTCTTCCAAATGTCTTTTTACCTTAAGTTCATAAAGACCCCATAACCCCCCCCCCCCCCACCCCCAGGACACCTCATAATTTCTGGAATTAATGCAATCAGTTCAAATTTATCCCAGTACATTGATTTATTTTTACAGCAATACGTTCGAAATTTAAAATCTATATTAAAGATAGCATGCACATTATTAATATCTTGAACGATACTGAATGGAGAGATAACGATATATTGGTAGCGTGTGACGTTGCATCGTTATATACAAACATAAAGCATTACACAGGTTATGAAGCAATTAAGTAGTATCTGATTCAGATAACACCATATATCAGGATCAAAGTAAATTTATTTTGGATGGCATAAATTACATATTACAACACAAATATTTCACTTTTAAAAATAAGTATTTTTTGCAATTTTGTGGAACCGCGCATATGGACAGGTAGCGTGAGTGGCACAAACCTGGTGCTCTGGAAAAGATTTCTAGATTACATTATTTTAATTGGAGAGGGGGCAGCGATAGTCTTGCACAATTTGTGTTCAAAATAAATGATAATCAATGGAATCTAAAATTCACAACTAAATATAGTTGTGAACAGGTTGAATTCTTAGATCTGTGTATATATATATATATAGAAAATGGAACAATCAAAACTAAAACATACAATAAATCTGTTGATTGTAACAGTTACATTCTTTCAACAAGCAACCATCATTTCAGGTGGCTTCAAAATATCCCTAAGGGGGAATACAAGTGTATTAGATGCAATTGTTCGGATAAAGAATTTTTTGGACTGCAGTCACAGATACTGACAAAGACATTTCTAGAAAGAAAATATGACAGAACGTTGATAAGAGAAGCACAAATGGAAGCACTTAATATGGACAGAAATAGTTTATGGAAATACAAAGAAAAAAACAATAGCTACAGGGAAAATGAAGTTAGTTTCATTATACTGTACAATTCTGCGTACAAAAAATTAGAACAAATTCTAAAAAAGTATCATTATATCTTACAACAGGATCCCCTTCTAAAAGAATATATCACTGATAGACCAAAAATAATATATACAGCTTAACCCCGTTATAGCACGGTCCTCGGGGGCCACCCGTGACCACTGCGTTATAAACGGGGTCGCGGAAAAAAAATGGCCGCATATTTTTTTTTTGTGGTGGTACTGTGTCCGCCGGAGGGGGAAAGCTGAGAACTCTCCCAGCATTCCCAGACCCGGTGGGGCAGCGGCAACAGCACACAGCACTCACCCGGCATCTGGCAGCTCTTCTCCCTGTCTCTGCTTCCTGCTTCTGCTTCCGTCTTGCGAGAGCAAGCTCCCTTAAAGAGACAGTGTGTCTGTGTGTCTGTGTGTGTGTGTGTGTGTGTGTGTGTGTATTTGACTGTGTGAGACTGTGTGTGTGCAGTGTGCTGTGTGTGTGCAGTGTGCTGTGAGTATGTGCAGTGTGCTGTGTGTGTGCAGTGTGCTGTGAGTGTATGCAGTGTGCTGTGAGTGTATGCAGTGTGCTGTGAGTGTATGCAGTGTGCTGTGAGTGTGTGCAGTGTGCTGTGAGTGTATGCAGTGTGCTGTGAATGTATGCAGTGTGCAGTGAGTGTGTGCAGTGTGTGTGCGGATCGCGCTATAACAGGGTTGAGCTGTACTAGGGCTGAAAATATTTAAAAAGACGTATAGCACCCAGCATTTCAAAAAATAGGAGAGCCAGGTGAGAGCTAGCTAAAAAAAAAACGTAATCTAGGTTTTGTAAAATGTGGGAGGTGCAAATATTGTAACTATGGAATCACTGAGAAAAAATTGAAATCAGAACATAATAAAAAGACCTTCAAAATAAATTCATCAATTGCAACAGTGATTAATTTATCTTCTATCTTGTCCATGCAAAAAACAATATGTTGGACGAACCAAGAGATGTTTAAAACAAAGATTAGGAGACACATCGTAGAAATATTTTGAAAAGTTTAGATACCCACAATGTATCCAGTCATTTTAAAAGACATCATACAAGCAAATTAGATGGCCTATCTTTCATGGGGATCATAATATAAAATTAGGAATAAAAAGGGGTGACCTAGTCCAAAAAATCTCTTAGGGAGAAACAATGTGGATATTCAAACTAACAACTCTAATTCCAACAGGTTTGATTATAAATATTGATTTGGTTTGTTTCTTGAAATAATGGGATGCAATTCCGGATATGCAATGTCTCATTGTCTCTTTTCATTAGATCCTTGATCTGTTTAAAAACTTTTCTTTGGAAATTATGCTTCAAAAGTTATTCCATAGAAAAAAAGGAATATTTAAAAAACTATTTTCGCAAAATTGCTATATACAGTATATCCTAAGGGGTTAAATTAGCGAATTTCTAGTTAAATATTAAGATATTATGACATTTCTCAAATGTTGACCTATGTACATTAGTATGTGTTTCCACATTGACTAATTAATAGAATTGTTATATACAGGCATACCCCAGGTTAAGGACACTCACTATAAGTACACTCGCGAGTAAGGCCATATCGCCCAATAGGCAAATGGAAGCTCACGCATGTGCCTGTCAGTACGTCCTGAACAGCAATTACTGGCTCCCTACCTGTGCCGAAGCTGTGCACAAGCGGGGAGACTATAGAGCCTTTTACAAATGCATTATTTCCATCAGTTATGCACATATATGATGATTGCAGTACAGTACATGCATCAATAAGTGGAAAAAAGGTAGTGCTTCACTTTAAGTACATTTTCGCTTTACATACATGCTCCAGTCCCATTGTGTACGTTAATGTGGGGTATGACTGATATATATATATATATATATGTATATGATAAAAAATCACTGGCACTCCAATAGAAATTCAATAATGAAAAGGTGCATGTCCCATATAAATAATAAAAGTATACATTACCGCATAGCAGCAAAAAGGAGACAGCACTCAGGTGAATGAAAATGAATGTATTAAATACAGCACATACTGTAACTCCAACGTTTCAATCCCACAGGGGGATCTTCCTCAGGGTGGTGCAACAGACACAGGGCAGTGAGTGACTTATATACCCCAACACCAAAGTCACATAAACATCTCCACATCTTCAAAAAGCATCATCACCGGGCGACAAAACAGCTGTGCATAATACAATCTAATTAGATCATGCTCCAACTCCATGTCTGTACTCCTATTGGGGAATCCAAGTCACATGATCAAACCCAAGCTGTCAGTGTGATTGCATGTAAACAAACTGAAGCGGCATCAGCAGGCCCGGTTGTCAAGGCAACCACATGTGTGCTGAACTCTTTAAAGGCAGCAGACACCAGTGGTTGTCATGTGTACTGCACGTGTACAGATACACCACTGCAAATGTGTATGTACTGTAGCAGTGATGAATTTGGTCCTAAACAGCACCTAAGAATAACAGATACTGGCATGCGTATATCAGTAGAATCCTATGGCAGATGGAACCCGCTGTAATCCCAGTCGTGTAACCCATAATACACCTGTCGGCGTCACATGCGGCATGGATATACATAGATTGCTAGTTAACCCCTAGTGTACCCGTACTGCTGAAGGCACAAAGTGCTGTCAAATAAAGGAACATGCTGTCTATAGGACTATATAAATATACATGTAACCCTGGTCTCCAGCAGCTCCTTGAGACCCCCCTCCCCTGGAGCAGCTCGAGCGCGGGTGCCGAACGACCCGACGGCTGCTTCCAAGGGTGGGGGCTGGAGCAGGGAGCAGCGCGGCTTCTCCTGCCTGCGGCCGGTTGCCGGGGACGCGATTGGGCCGTTGCTAAGGCCGCGATCACATCTCTAAGGCCCCGGCGGCCGCAGAGCAGGGCGCCGCCATTGCGCTTCAGTTCGCGCATGCGCAGTAGGTCCCCGGCGGCCCAGTTAGCTCGTGCATGCGCAGGGAGAACCCTAGCGCCAGGGAGCAGTTGCGTGAGGGCAGGGAAAGCGCAGGAGAGTCGCGCGAGAGTAGGGACAGCTCAGGAAGAGTTGCGGCAGCCATTAGGAGTTAGTGTAGGCAGAGGGGAGGAGCGCACGCGGCCCCAATGTTATTGTAGGGGCCTCGGCACTACAATTCCCATGAGGCTTAGGGCCAGGCACACCAGGTGGGACAGTGTGGCCAATGAGGGCCAAGAGTCTGAGGGGAATAGATACATTTCCCGGGCTTTGCATGAGTCAGTTGGAGCAGCAGAGCTGAAGGGGAAGGAAGGATGCAGGGAGTGAGTGCAGCTCCTGCATCCAGATAGGTACCCTCACCCTCCAGGTAGGCCCCAACTCCCCACCAGGTTAGTGGGTAACTGAAAAGGGACGGCCTTAGATAGGGAAGGTCACCCTTAGTGTATGTAAGGTGCAGGTTTGGCAGTGCCACAGCGGGTAGTGCTGTGCGCACTGGCAAATAGGCACAGCGTGTGTGCAGTGGGTTATTGCTGCGGGTTCCAGGTTGCTGTGTTGTTGAGTGTTGCATGTGACGCTGCATGTATTGAGTGCAGTGTGTGTGCAGCGTGTGTGAATGTCTGCAGGCGGACGGTGAGAGCTGTGTGTCTGCTGCAGGCTAGTAGTATCTGTGAGTTAGTAGCTAGGTGTTAGGAGTAGCTAGTTATAGGGAGGATTAGGGACTTGGGTAGCTAGGAGAGTGGGGCAGGTTATTAACCCCGCAGGCCCTAGGAGTTTTCCCCAAGTCACCTCAGGTTGCGGTACATCAGGGACAGGCCCTAGGTTAGGGTTCCTGTCACGCTACTGATCGTTAGGGATAGATAGGGATAGCGGCGGTTGCTGTTCCCGGAAAGCGGTTGGACCCACGTTGGGGTCCACAGAGACTGTGTTCCCGAGGGGACCGCCCTAGCGGTCCACAAGTGCAGGAGTTCGGTTGGAGGAGTCCTCGTCGATTGACCCTTTGAGAAGATCGTTGCCGACCCGAGTACTGGAGTGCTCGGAAGGTATCAATATATAAGTGCACCACCGGGCCCTTAGCTAACTGTGACTGCGCAGTCACCCATTGCCTTTCTGCGGGAGTGTGGGACATTGGGTGGGGTTTTGGACAATGGGTGGGTTCACTGATGTTTGGGAAGCGTCCTGCGCGACGCAATAGGTGTTTCCTCTAGAGAGGGACACAGGTTACTAATGTAGTATGCACATATGTTCTATGTTCATAAGTAAAGTCCTTAGTTATTATATAATCACTGTGTGTGTGATTTCTGATTGGGTTCCTATGTAGGGTCATTCTACACTTCCATAGAATCCTACATAGTTGGAGGCGCTGAAAGAAGATCCGTTCCAGAGGATTCACCCCAGGCTCTCATTAGCGGAGGCTCAGACCTCCTGTGAGCCCGCAGGTATACGCACCACACCGGTAACACCGCATGTTCTACTCACCCACACTATATATGAGATTGGGTGGGGTGGAATACCCGTTACATACAATATACGGACCTGCAAAAATGTGGAATAAAGAACACCCAATACACAGTGAGGGTAAAGTGAAGAGAACCGGGAGGGGAAAATAAAATCAATGGAAGAAGCTGAACGACAAGAATATGCAAGCTGTAATAAATTATACTGTATAATAAATGCATTTTAAACTAATCATTTTGAACTACGCTGATCCATGTATACAGTTGATGTTGAACAGTAATAATTACAAAAAATTACAAAAAACAACCCAAGTTCATCTCCTCATTCAGGCCTTTGGGGGCCACAGAATCCAGTCTGTGAATCATCCTTGCCTCAAGCTGGAGCAAAAGCCTGTGTCTATTTCCTCCCCTTGTTGGAGTATGGGCTTGTACAACGGCCATACATCGAAAGGTGGCCAAGCTGTACTGTTTAAGATTAAAGTGCCTTGCCACTGGTAACAATTTAAGATTATCAGAATTAGTGGGGTCAGCAAGGGCCTTGCGTATTGTGGAACGATGCATTGCTATTCGTTCCTTAAGCATACGCGATGTCTTGCCCACATAAACAAGCCCACAGGGGCATTTGATAATGTAGACTACAAATTTCGAGTCACAATTGAGAAAATCCACAATTTTAATTGGATAACCTTTATGCGGATACATAAAAGTGTTGCCCAGCATTAAATACTGGCAATTTACACAACCTCTGCACTTGTGCACCCCCGGAGCCTTTGTGAGCCAGGTCGTTTTCGCTGCATATTTATCCACTGGGTCCGCCTTTATGAGGTAATCCCCCACATTCCGACCCCGCCGATAGCAAAAGAGGGGTGGGGACACAAAATGTTTTCCGATACGTTTATCGTTCGCCAAAATGTGCCAGTTTTGCTTTATACTGCATTGTATCTGGCTTGAGGCAGTACTATATGTTGTTACTATGTGAAACTGATCATTTTCCTTGGTTGTCACCGTAGGTTTCAGTAGATCACCCCTTGCCGGTAAACGTGCTTTGGCTAATGCTTGATCAATTTCTGTCCGATCGTAGCCCCTCTCTCTGAAGCGATCTGCCATTTTCTGTAAAGCTGCTTCAACATGCGTAGGATCGCTTGTAATTCTCCGTACCCGGAGCATTTGTGAAAAGGGCAGTCCCCTCTTGAGAGGGGGAGGATGATGACTCTGAGCGTCTAAGAGATTATTCTTATCTGTGTCCTAGGTATGTATTCTAGTACACAATACATTATTTTCCTTATGTACCACGGTATCTAGGAACACTATATTAGTGGCACTGTACTGGTACGTGAAGAGTATGTTAGATGGTATGAGATTCACATAATGAATAAATTCCAACAGATCATGTTCGCCCCCACCCCACAGGATTCATCGATGAATCTAGCATAATATAAAATAGACTCAGCGTATGGAGCATCATGTAGAAGGTGTGTCTGCTCATATGTGTCCATATAGATATTCGCATAAGATGGGGCCATATTAGACCCCATAGCAGTTCCCATGAGTTGGAGATAGTACGTCCGTTCGAATCTGAAGTAATTCTTATGTAATATAAGATCTATCAGAGTTATAAGGAACTCTGATGGAGGACCATCTCCTCGGCCGGTACAGTGTAGATGGCTCCTGACAGCTTCCATCCCCTCCTGGTGGGGGATGTTAGTGTACAAGCTTGACACGTCAAGTGTTACAAGCAAGACATCTGCTAAATCCAATGATAGTTCTGACAGTTTAGTTATGAAGTCCGTAGTATCTTTAATATATGATGACATCTGTAGGACCATAGGCTGTAGGTGAAAAGCAACAAACTGTGACAATGGGTTGCTTTCAATGTTTTATGTTCAATGTTTAGCGCCATTAGCGCTGTCTGGTGAATGCGGCTGACGCGCGTCAAAGTCCGTGACAAACGGAAAACATCCCCGAATTTTTTCGGGGATGTAGGAGGTTAAAACGGTCCGCAACAGTATATTGGAAAAACTGTAAGGATGCTTAAAGAACGCGTGATGTTGCTGACATGGATCTTAAATGTCTCCTTGTGGCTAAGCATTTTAAAGATAAGAGACATTCATTGGCCATGCTTAGATGCATGCCCATCTTCCAGATTCCAGTCCCCTTACGTGGGGGTGACAGGGGCAAGACTCTGTTACAGCAGGAGGCCAGGTTAATCTATTAGCTTCGTACCATGAAACCTGGAGGCCTCAATGAGGAGCTCAAATTAGGCTGTTTCCTATAATCGTATTTCGCTTATGCTGTGTTATGATCGAGTGCTTTATGATGTTTTTGTGTGTATATGTCACATTTTCTCCATTGCTTCACATCCCTTGCACACCCAACACTTCCCTTGTTTGTTTATGCAGTTTTGGTTTTTATTCAAATAGCTGTGTTCTGGCACCTTGAACCATCTCCCTTTAGGTGGCTCTGTGTGTGAATATTTTGAGCTAACAGTTGCCTGACATCCCTCTGCCCTGTACTAGTTTCGATATAGGGGGCTTCGTTATCATTGTCAGAGTTTAGCACTGCGCATGCGCAAGCTATTTGCCGGCGTCTTATGTTGCCATGGATACCTTAGACGGCTCCTGTGTACTAGTGCAGTGCGCTGTGCCTTATCCTGATTGGCGTTCCGGCTCTCAGCGCTTGTATGCTGACTGCACATGCTCGACATGTGATGCGCCACCTATCCGACGCTGGGAGCTTGGGCGCGAGTGTCAGCGTGGGCTACACTGATTGTATGATTGACTGCTCCCTGTTCGTGGTTGCAGACAGCGCATTGCCTTACAGGTATTGGTTCATGTGGCTGAGTACTCAGCTGTGCTGAATGCCATTTCTGATTTTGTGTTGGTGATTGTTTTTTTTCTGTTGCGGTGCATCATAGGTGGGGGTATATATGTCTGGTCACTATCACTTGTTGGTTGCACGGCCCTGAGGAAGGTCTCCATGTGGGACGAAACGTCGGTTTACGTGTATCTATGTTTTGAATACAACCATTTTTGGATTAACCCCGTGCAGTTTGCTGTCTCTTTTCTGGTCCTTGGATTGGTTCTCATGTTATATAAATATATATATATATATATATATATATATATATATATATATATATATATATATATATATATATATATACACAGTGGTCGACAAATCACCAAAAAATCTACTCGCCACACAAAAATGTGTTTCATACATCTGTTATTTAAGAAATACAGTAACATTATATTCCATACAGTGTACAGGCATACCCCGCATTAACGTACGCAATGGGACCGGAGCATGTATGTAAAGCGAAAATGTACTTAAAGTGAAGCACTACCTTTTTCCCACTTATCGATGCATATACTGTACTGCAATCGTTATATACGTGCATAACTGATGTAAATAACACATGTGTAACAGGCTCTATAATCTCCCCGCTTGCACACAGCTTTGGTACAGGTAGGGAGCCAGTATTGCTGTTCAGGACGTGCTGACAGGCACATGCGTGAGCTGCTGTTTGCCTATTGAGCGATATGTACTTACTCTTGAGTGTACTTAAAGTGAGTGTCATTAAACCGGGGTATGCCTGTATGTAAGGGTGATATGAAATATAAGGATGGAGGGCCCAAGTATGTAAAAATATTACCTCTAAATATTGGTTATTTTGAACTTTTTTTGAACATTAATACTACCTACAGACAGTATCAGTATATTTGTCATGCAAATGCTCATGCGTAATACTGATTAAGGAGACATTATTTATTTATTTATTATTTATTTATAAAATATTTTACCAGGAAGTAATACATTGAGAGTTACCTCTCGTTTTCAAGTATGTCCTGGGCACAGAGTAAAACAAATAATACATGGTTACAAATACAGTTACATAAATGAACAGGGTATAGATTATATACAAGACATTGCGTGCAAAGTTAAAGAAAATATATATTATGGACGTATGAAACAGTTACAGACCAGATTAAAATGTGAGACAGCCTTAGATTTGAAAGAACTTAAACTGGTGTTGGATGTGAGAGTCTCTGGTAGGTTGTTCCAGTTTTGGGGTGCACGGTAGGAGACGGAGGAACGTCCGGATACTTTGTTGAGCCTTGGGACCATGAACAGTCTTTTGGAGTCTGATCTCAGGTGATAAGTGCTGCATGTGGTAGGGGTGAGGAGCTTGTTCAGATAGCTTGGTAGCTTGCCCATGAAGAATTTAAAGGCAAGACAGGAAAGGTGAACTTTGCGCGTAGACATGAGAGGGAGTGTGTTAAAGAACAAGTTTTAGGGCACTATGCATAAATATAGAAGATAAAAAACACAGTAACAACTTGATGTGTGCTAATTTTGGGCCTAAAATTATGTAGGATATTCTAAAACTTCACATGTACACACAATGGAAAGAGACACACAGTAGACGTACGTGTGTATATGTATATGTATGTATATGTAGCCCCCTTTTCCCCGTGTCTAGGGTGACTACGTGTGGTGCATTACCTGATTGGCTCACAGGAGATCTGATCCTCCACTGCAGGGAGCCTGGGGTGTACCTGATGTGTATGATGACAACGCCTCCACCTGGGAGGGATCCAAGCGCAATTGGATAACCCCTGCCCAGGAACACACAGTAAAGAAATGATATGCACATAGTGGTATAATAGATTATCTTTTCTGGTAACACAACTAATAACATATAAGATGCAGGCATCACACGGCCGTGCCCACACAATACCCCACTATCCCACTACCACCTTATTCACCCTGCTGCGGTTCCCCCAATGTACTGAGGTGCCAATAGCACCTAACCACCCAGTGTCCACAGGAGCCAAACCCACCCCAAGTGTGTGGTAGCGCTACCCACAGAATGTGTGTGACCGTTCGTGCACTGGTAGGGCGTGATACCTGCCGGGCGCTCCAGTCCCCGGGTACCACGAACTGATGACAGAACCAGTCTGAATCCATGTTATCATCGTCAGCGAAGGCATCCGCCTCTGCGTGGGGTGGTCTCCCGCTGGAGTCCCAGACCACAGGCCGCAAGTCTCTGCGTAGCGTCTCTGCTGTGTCCCTGACACTATAGAGCTAAATGGGAAATATCCCTATCTAATGGGCCTTTCCCTACAGCACCAACAAGCTGGTAGGGAGTCAGGGCTTACCTGGGGCCTAAGGGGGCAAACTAGGCCTAGTCCAGGGAAGCACATCTCCCTGGACACTACCTACTCTGTTCCTGCTCCCTTTCCAACTGAAGCGTGGTTGCCAGCGCGCCAAATGTATCAATGTCCTGAGCAGGCAAATGCTGCAGCCCTATTGGCTGTGCGGTGCCACATTTCTATCAGCCCCTGGGGCTGCTGGGAATTGTAGTTTAGACATTAATTGAACACACACACTTTAGTACAGAATATACTATATAATATATCATGGTTAAATAAACATATCCTACATGAACTTTACACAAATGTAAAACATTATATAGTTGTACATTATTTTAACTATACTGTCTCACAGTATGTATTTCAGAATAATTGTTAATATATATCTTGGTGTGAGACTTAGCACTCTCTATTGAAAATGTTATAAGTGCCAAATAATATATTAGGGTACCACTTTTTCCATCTCATTGTCATTATAAGCTATTCAAAGAAATACAGTTATCCTAATTATAGTCTGGCTGTAACTAACGGTGTGACCTATTTAAAGTATCATAACGTTATTTCCCTGCACTAACATGAACGGAGGTCCGTGGATATACGATGTTAAGTGTATTAGCATATCATTTCCATATATGTACACCTAACATCCGCCAAAAGTTAGCAATATGATATTTTACTGGTTAACTCGAGGGCATCGTAATGTTAATCACATCGTGGATAGGCGTTAGTAGTAGCGTTACGATAATTGTGACTAATGTCTTGTTAAATAGCTTAACGAAGCTCTGTGGATCTGGCTCTTAGTGATTATTTGTTCGTGGAGATGAGATGTGCCTTTGGGGCTCAGTTTGTTTGTTGCGCGACCATGAGCCAAGATAAGTCTTTGTGAGAAAAGTGTGTGGGGGGGGTGGGGGGAGGGTGGAGGTTGTAATGCCGCAATTAAGAATGATTAAAGTGTCCTTTTGGACCAGATCCGTGACTGTTGAGGTAAAGGCCTAAACTGCAGATTCGCTGAAAGGTGAGGAGGTGGAAGCAGGAGATTAGGTCAGGGGACTTTGCAACAGTGTTTTGTTTAATGACTGAAAACTTAACAAACATTTCTAGTGGTAATTTATTACAGGATAACAACATTCATATGTATAAATTGCACAATATATATTTGTCAAAAACTTTGATAAATTTACTGCACATGAAAAGCTACATATCTATTATATCATTACAATGTTATACAGAAAAATGGACTTCCTTTGTTTAGTTCCTGTGTTTGTCCTGTAAGACCATGTTTGCTCTACAGCAAGTAAACTGCTTTAAATGAACAGGATGCAGTTGTCAAGGAATGACAAAACAATCTATTAGCAATAAATATGGAAGCATGTGTAGCCATATGCCCCTGGCTATACATTCCTGGCCCCAGTATTATAAGTCCTGGTAAGAAGCAGGCAGTGTTAGGGTTCAACTTCTCTCACATGGGCCAGCATGTGAGTCTCCCCACTGGGATGTTATTTTGTTGCGGTTTCCAGGTGCTAGTCTGGAAAATGTTGTAGCATGTAAAATGGTACTGCCCAATTACTGGGCTTAGGAGTGGGACAAACTCCTGGAATAAGAGACAGCTCCCTTTCAAACATAGTGGGTTCTACCAGTTCTACCTTTCCCCATCAGGAGTAAAGGAGGTTAAGACTAGACCAGGGGCCTCAAGCTCCTGGGGGCCTAGTCATGGGAAATGGTCCTGCGAGCATAGCTCTAACCACTGAAGGGATTGCACGCTGCGAGGTGCAAGAACACTGGATGCTAGGAAACTGCACCTCTCTTGCATGAGAAGGATGAAGCATGTGCAGGTCACCCAATAAATGCAGTTGTACTGTTCCTGGCCTGTGACTGCATTTATTCTGAGTGTTCCTGTGGGGAGAAATCCCTGCCCCTGGCAGAGCCCTGCAGAATGGAGGCGCAGCGCCATCCAAAAGAGAATGTCCTTTGTCCTACTCCCAATACCTCGGGTCGGCAACCTGCGGCTCCTGAGTCGCATGCGGCTCTTTCGACTCCTACTTGCGGCTCTCTACAGGTTGCTGACCCTCAGCTGCTGCCTCTCTCCCTCACTATCCTGGTGGTGGCTGCAAGGGGGTCTGGCCAGCACTGGTTGGGCCTCTTGTTGCTGCCAGGCCCGACTTCTCCCCAGCTGCTTGTCTGCTTCTCTCCTCTACTGTCCCACGTCAGGCTCTGTGACGTTGGCTCGCGCCGGAAATTGCGACACACACTTCCGGCGCACACCAGCATGAGAGCCCGGCGTGGGACAGTACAAGAGAGAGGCAGGCAAGCAGCTGGGGAGACGTCAGGCCTGCAAGCAACAAGAGGCCTGACCATCACCGGCCGTTCCCCCCCACATCCACGCCTGGATAGTGAGGGAGAGAGGCCCAATGTAAGTGTGTGTGTGTGTGTGTATTTGGGAGGGGTAGTGTGTTTATATTTGTGTTGGAAGGTACTGTGTGTATTTGTGGGGGGGGTAGTGTGTTTGTGTGTGTATTTGGAGGGGTAGAGTGTGTGTGTGTATTTGGGAGGGGGATAGTGTGTTTGTGTGTGTATTTGGAGGGTAGAGTGTGTGTATTTGGGAGGGTAGTGTGTGTGTGTGTATTTGGGGGGGATAGTGTGTTTGTGTGTGTACTTGGAGGGGTAGTGTGTGTGTGTGTATTTGGGGATTAGTGTGTGTATTTGGGGGTGTATTGTGTGTGTATTTGGGGGTTGTAAATGACACTGTTTTGCACAGAAAAACAATGACAAAAACTAAATAAAGGGACTTATTATTGTGAGATGCATTTTATTCCCCCACATATTTTGTCGTATGTTAATGCTTATATAGTATATACCTATGTGTTTGTGGGAGTATAATATTCGTGCATGTGTTGCGGCTCTCCAAATATTTTGAAGAAAGACATGGCTCTTTTTTTAATTGCCGTATTACAGGTTTTAGTACCATAGTGCACAAGAGTAATAGTTACATTGATTTGCGTGAAATAAAAAAATTAAATTTGCACTAAGATTTTGAAGAAACTACATACAGTTTACATTCCTGAATAAGATTCAATTAGATTGGTCCATTGAGGATACTGGTGGGACTGGGAGTCAGATCTTCCTCTCTCCAGTGCCGATGGAGTCAGGATATTGCTGCAGTGGATCAGAGCTATTTTATGACCGTGCACTCACTAGTGCAGGGGAGCACAAACTTTTGATGTCTGGCCTCCCTCGGCCTTGCACCCCCTCTCTTACCTGGCAACAGATAATGATATTGGAGTATATTACTCAACTAGATATATTGTTTTAATTAACTATCACTATATTATTTTAAATATGAATTAATAAAATTGATATATTATTAAGGAGTACTGTATATCATTTGAACTAATGTTCCATATTATGCCCGAGAGACATCTATGAATGCACTTTAAAGGTTTGCTTTCTCTCTCAATCTCTCATATGAAATACTTTGTATTACTTACCCAGAGTGTGGCACCTGTCTATATAGTATGTATCTATCCTTGAACAGTCACATTTCTATTTTTCCATTTCGTAAGAAAGGAGTGGGACAGTATTAATGAACCTACCGGCATCAAGCAGCTGACCAGAAAGGGTAGGGAGGCACTCACACCCGTGGCTGCAATGTGGCTGCTCCATGTTCATTGAGAAGAAAAAGAGAGATACTGCCCCCTTTATATCAACCTTTCCCCCACATATCACCCATTCCCCCCCTTTATCACCCCCTTTAACACACACTCCCCCATGTTACTCTCTGTCACCATGTCACTCTCACTCCCCCAATGTCATTCTCTCCTCTATAAGACTCTCTCCCCCCTCACATCTCCACCCCCACCCCCGCCCCATATATATTGTACTTTTTCCAATATGTTGTACTGCCTCAGTGAATGTGAAATACAATGTTTGTCCTTTTTCAGGGCTTACCGAGGATTTCCAGGTACATACTAATTACTAAAACTTTTTACAAAGACGTTGACTGCAATAGCTACCTAAACACGAGAAGCAGCAATCACCCCAGCCAGATTAAGACTGTCCTGTATGGCTGATTTAGAAGAATATAGAGGAACTACAGTTGGGATGAGGACTTTTTGTGTCACGTAAAATCCTTGAATTATATATTTTTAAGCCAAGGATATGGGGAACAAGCTATTTAAGAAGCACTTACTAGAATTAAAAAAAAAACAATATGAAGTATTTGCTTAGAATAAAAACTCAAAAGACAAAGGGATTGAAGAGAATAAAACTATTCATTACGAAGTATAATTGAGCAGCATCTAGGAGAAATTAATCAGAAACATTGGCACATTTTGTGATCTATTTCTAAGAAAAGCTATGCCAGAAAAAAAACAAATGAAGTCAATTGAAGACCAAGAAATCTAAAGAATGTAGTGTATATACAGTACACATAGTGTATTAAATAATCTACAATCAAACATGTATAATAACACTTGGCTGCCTAATAAACCTAATGGTTTCTATAAGTGTGATGAAAGAATTAGCACTGTCAATACATAAGAAATACATTTTACAATATATCCTCAAATATTTCCAGAGAGTTATGAAATACCATATTCTGTATTCACTCCATATATTTTAGAACACGTGTGGTCTCTAATATATTGGAAGGACAAAGAGACCATGGAAGTAGAGATTTATGGAACAGAACAGGGACATCGAAAAGGGCTATGTATGTTACATGGAGTGTGAACATTTTTTTCTATGATTCATTATAAAAACCCTAAACATTTGACACTAACCAGGACACATAGAGCACATTAAAAGTAACACACTGGTACATCCTCCACTAATGGAGCTTATCTTTTTTTAAGCAAATCAATCAAGTAATATTAATGGAGAGATTTACGTCTATTCCTAATGGGACCTTGGACAAATTCTGTGACATCTGGAGCTCTTGGATGTCCTCTAACTATTCTCAATCATTAAAGCATAATATTGATTAAGTGTTTACCCAATGATGATAAAGTTGTATATAGTGTAAGATTATTTATGTATTTATAGCTAAAGTGAACACTTACGTGTATTTTTATTAATTATATAACTGACGGCCTTAGATTTATTGACATTTTTGTAATATTATACCCCTTCCTTCTTATTTTTTTATATCCTGTCCTTTTTCCCTGAAAACTATTTGAAAATGTTTACAATAAATAAACAGTTAAAAGAAAAACTGGGTGTAGATAGATTAAATGAAATGTGCAAACAGTTTGTGATTTTGAACCTGGAGACAGTACACCATCAGGGGTTAAATAAAGATATTGTCATGCTGTCTTAAAAGAAAATAGGTTTATATTCTTATTACATTCATACTCCCTCTTTTATATGTAGCCCTTTTTGTGAACACCTGAACTAAGGGACTACGGTGCATAAACCTGTGGCTTCAGGAGCTCTGAGCCTCCGCATATTGGGAGCCTGGGGGTATACCTTTATCACTTGTGGTGCAGCGCCTCCACTCACCCAGGATCCCCATTATAGAGATTACACCCTGAGCAAGAACCTAACAACAGCAATATGCAACAGCAACCTTTTTATATCACACATGAATAACAAATGATATGCAGACTTATCATATAACATTTACATACACACACACAACGTGGCTCGGCCACACCTTATTGGGATAGTGTCCTGTACATAAGCAGCTCTGCCACTCTCCTTAGGAGTATGTCTCATAACCAGTAAAGTATGGTACCATATGCATTCTCTCAGGAAACCCAATTAGTTAGTGGGAGGCGGGATCAGCGCCTGGTGACCGGTGTAGGTGCACTTGTAGATAAGGATACCTTCCGGTCACTACGATGACCTTGACACTCCACAGGGGCCCTGGTGTTAATCCAGCCTTGCGCCGTCTCTCCCTCCTGCAGCACCGTCAGATGGGAAAATCCAAGATGGCGGCCGCAGCTCCGCAGCTCCGCATATGACCCTCACTAAAGGGGAACGTCCCTGACGACTATGGGCGTCCTTACAAATACAGCACCCTACGATGGCAGGGGAAAAGCTCCTGGGACTGTGGGCATACCCTACCTAAGCAGACGGGTCACTGACCCTCTGCTCTCGCACACGAGGTTCCGCCAACCTCCTCCTTCACCTCCCTCGCTGCTCTGACCCACCGCCCACTCGCATCCGGTTCCTGCATACACAGTCTCGCATCCCATTGGTCCTCAGCCTCAGCTGACCTTCTCACAATCAGAGTTCATAGTTCAACCCCCTCCAAGTCTCTTACTTAATATTACCCTTCGCGCGCTTCCCTCGCGCATGCGCAGCCCAACTGGTACGCAGTAACTTCGCTGGCAAACAGGGACAATATGGCGCTGCCTATGTAATTGGCAGCGCGGAACCTTTAATATATATGCACATCCTTACATTCTCCCCCCTCCAGAATCCAGCGTCCCCGCTGGACTACCTAACCACATATATATTAACTATGTACACAACCCTCTCTTCCTAGATTAGGTTACACATCTCATTAAACAGTACCATCATAGCTTGCATCCTATGCCGAGTCCACTGCTGAGCCTCATAATGGGGTGCCCCAAACTGATCATATGCCATTCGCATGGGAGGTTGACTGTTTCTTTGACTTCGGCGGGGTTGATCCTCCTCTGCTTCTTCTGCAGAGTGCTCAGTCTCAACTGGTATTTCCATCTCTACCCTTGAGGGGTGTTCAGCATTAGCACAGTCTCTTTGGGGTGTAAAACATGGACTTTGTGGGTCTAGAGGCTGACTCACGGGAGTCAAATGATCAATGTTCGGGCCAAAAGGCTCTTTACCCGTGGCTCCTTCGGGAGATGCCTCCACGGCCGGAAGGCCCCTTTGAGAGGTTCCTTCCATTGGATCCTCAGAGGTGGCAATTTTTACAGTCTCTGGGCCATCCTCTGTGTGTTCAACTTCTCCATCTATGGGCGTGGCTGGGATTTCCAATTCGTCCGCCCCTACTTGAGGTATGGGAAGCAGATGATTCCTATGCCACACTTTTACGCGGCCTTCAGAATCCTTGATTCGGTACACAGGAAGACCAGGCATCTGTGACTCCACCTCATACACACCCTCCCGCCACCGGTCGGCCAATTTATGCTTCCCAGGAACACCTAAGTTGCGTAAGAGGACCGCATCTCCGGGGTGAATTTCCTTGTGACGTACTTTGTGATCGTAGCGCCTTTTATTTCCCGCATTCAATTGCGCAGTCGTCCGTTCAGCCAATCTATAGGCCAGCTGTAAACTGTCCCTTAGTCGCTGGACATATCGAAAGTGCGTCCTATTGGATACCCCATCGGTAGATATCCGCAGGCGCACATCCACCGGTAAACGGGCTTCTCTTCCGAACATCAAGAAATACGGAGTATACCCGGTGGACTCATGTCGGGTACAATTATACGCATGTACCAATGCTTCGACGTGTTTACTCCACTCCGTCTTTTTCGGGTTCGTCAAGGTTCCTAACATATCTAACAGAGTGCGATTGAACCGTTCAGGCAGAGCATCCCCTTCGGGGTGGTACGGGGTAGTACGCGACTTGGCAATGTTCAGTAGAGTGAGCAACTCCCGTATCAGTGTACTCTCAAAGTCCCTGCCCTGATCGGAGTGAAGACGATTTGGTAATCCATAATGAATGAAATATTTCTCCCAAAGTACTCGGGCCACCGTTACGGCCTTCTGGTCTTTCGTAGGGAACGCTTGGGCGTACCTAGTGTAGTGGTCAGTGATCACAAGAACATTACTAACTCCCCGACTGTCGGGCTCGATACAGAGAAAATCCATACACACCAAATCCATTGGACCTGAGCTTTTCAAGTGTGCCATAGGAGCCGCCCTGGTGGGCAGTGTCTTTCGTTGTAAACAGCGATTACACCTCCGACAATGTTGCTCCACGGACTCCCTCATTCTCGGCCAATAGAACCTATCCTGTAGTAGCCCAAACGTCTTGTCAATGCCCAGGTGACCATGGTCATCGTGAAGGGCCCTGAGGACTAGGGTTCTCAAACGTTCCGGCAAAAACAACTGACGCCGATCGGGATGGTTATGATAGGATATCACCCGATATAACAAACAATTGTCCATTTCAAACTTCCCAAACTCATTTAGCAGGAGTTTCACCAAGTCTCCGGGGGCTCGCTTCAGTATAGAAGGGTTATCTTGTTGTACCGCTTGACGGGCTAACTCCACTATGGGGTCTTGTGTTTGATAATGCACTAGGTCCCTCCACGAGATGATATTATCCTCAGTGATGTTCATCCCTTCTCGACCTTGATAGGCCAGGGGAATAGCCCGCGAGTTACATCCCAACGAGTCAACAATCCGCAATTCCGAGAATGCTACGTGGTCGTCGACTACCGCAGCCACGGAGCAGAGGGCACGAATCCCTGGACCCGGTATCTCTTCCCAAACTTCCTCATCAGGGATGGACTGAAGGCCCGGTCGACGAGACAGGGCGTCGGCACCTATGTTGGTGGGTCCGGGTTTGTATTTAAGGTTGAACCTGTAGTTGGCTAGAGCAGCTAACCAACGGTGTCCCGTGGCGTCTAATTTGGCAGACGTGTTTATATAGGTCATGGGATTGTTGTCCGTACGTACTTCGAACTGCACCCCATATAGGTAGTCATGCAGCTTATCCACTACAGCCCATTTTAGCGCCAAAAATTCCAGTTTGTGGACCGGGTAATTCTGTTCGCTAGGGGTCAAGCTTCGGCTCGCATAGGCCACCGGACGTAGCCCGGTCTCATACTTCTGATGCAAGACCGCTCCTAATCCGCTAAGGCTAGCATCGACATGTAGGACATATTCTCGTTCTGGGTCCGCATAGGCCAAGACGGGAGCCTGAGTGAGGCTGACCTTTAAGTTCTTGAAGGCCTGTTCACATTCTGGAGTCCAGGTCTCCCCAAAGGGCGTCTGTGCCGTGATGCTTTTCCTCCCGATTTCTCCCGGGTATACTTTTAGAAGATCATTCAGCCGCTTGGCCTTGCTGGAATAGCTCTCAACGAACCGTCGATAGTAGCCACAAAATCCCAAGAAGGACCGCAATTCTTGGACATTGAGAGGCCTAGGCCAATTCACCACCGCCTCTATCTTCCCTGGGTCGGTGGATACTCCATCAGCCGACACAATATGACCCACATACGTCACAGAGGATCGACAGAACTTGCATTTGTCCAGGGACAGTTTGAGACCCTCCCCTTGAAGTCTATCCAGCACCTTCATCAGCCTCTCGGAGTGTTCCTCTAGAGTCCGCCCAAACACGATAATATCGTCCAGATACACTAAGCACTCTCGCGGGTTAAGGTCTCCGAGGGTTTTTTCCATTAGTCTCTGGAACGTGGCCGGGGCACCGCAGATCCCTTGAGGCATGCGGGTAAATTGGTAAAACCCTAATGGACAGATGAAGGCCGTTTTTTCTTGATCTTCCTGGCCCATGGGCACCTGGTAGTATCCGGACCGGAGGTCGAGCACACTGAACCATTTGCTTCCCGTCAAAGCGTTCAGGAGGTCCTCGATTCGGGGCAGTGTATACTGGTCGGGGACAGTACGGGTATTCAGAGTTCTGTAATCCACACATAGACGGACCGTCCCATTCTTCTTGCGGACTACCACGATGGGTGAGGCGTAAGGGCTCCGAGATTCCTGCACGATGCCAGCCGTTTTCATCTCGGCGAGTAATCTCCTCACTTCCTCAACATCCCTGGGGGCAAGCCGCCGGGAGCGCTCCCAGAAGGGGGTAGCGTCGCTCATTCGGATGGTATGGTGGGCACTGCGACTGCACCCCACGTCCATATCACTGGTGGAGAACACATTTCTTCGGTCGTGAAGCTCGTTCTGCAGTCTCTCCCTCCATTCATCCGGAAGTGGTGAGTCGCCGAAGTCAAATTCCAATACTGAATCAACGATAGTGGATGAACACCTTGATTGTCTCGTCGGAACCTCTTCTTCGGGAGTCACGGGGTAGATCCTTCCCAGCGTCTGCCGCCTGTCAATAGTCATGGGGTACGGGGATATATTCTGCACGTACACCCAGGTGCGATCCGGAATCTTCCCGGGCCATTTCTTAACAGAGGCCAGTACTTTGTAGCCCAACCGTTGTTCGTCTTGGGCCACGCTCTCCACGGTGAAGAGTTGATCCTCTAACCGTCGTCGGGGGTAATGGCAAGCGGCGACCATCATTCGTCCTTCCCCCGGGGGAATTTGGGTCAGCCCCCATTCTTGGCTGTAAAGGACGCCATACTCTTCTTCGGTCGCAATTTTACCGCAGACCTCTTGGAGGGCGGGACAGGCCGCTAGGGCCAGCAGTGGGGCTTCTCCTGCTTCCTGCAAAAACTGGCGGAATACCGCGCGCACAATGTCAGCGTTGGTCCCCAAGATGATTGGGGCGCTGGGGTGGTCCTGCGGCTCGGGGCACACTAAGGCCTCCACTTCCATGGGGTGATGTTTACCAGTATTCAGCTGGAGAATATCTAACTGCACCTTTACTACTCCGTCTATGGGGTAATCTTCATGACTCAGTCCCCGTAGTCGCAAGGCATCCGCAGATAGCAACGGTAGTTGGTGTAGGTGTTGGTCGTAGAAGGGCCGATACACGATGGTCACTTGAGATCCCGTATCCAATAATGCGTCGGCGTAGATGCCCTCAATAACCACTCGAATAATGGAGGCGGGGCCAATTCGGGGGCTCGGAGAGGATGGCAACACCTTTTCATCCTCCAGGGGCCGGCACGGCATTGATTGCGCCGATCGGGACGACGTCCTCCGCGAGGTGGGGCAGTGGGCCCGTAAATGTCCCATCTTCCCGCATGCGTAACACTGTATTCGGCTGAGGTAAGCCTCGTCTCTCCTGGTTGGGGGACTTCGCCCAGTCGGGGGACGAGGTCTGGGTGTCACTGGGGTGGGGACATCCTCGGGATCGGGATCCCCAGGTTCGGGCACGTCGGGCTTTGGGTCCACTTTCTTGGCTTCTTTACCCCCGGGCGGTGGCTTCTTCCCGGTGGCTAAATCACGCCCTAACAACACCATCTCGTGCGCTTGGACCCGATCCATTAAGTCGTGAAACGACAGGGCTTGCCCGGGCGTTATGCAACTACTGACCCGCACCGACACGGGGTGTAGGGGTAGGAGGCCCCTCAGCAACTGAGTGGTACGTATTCCGTTGGCTTCTTTCCGTGGCAACACGCCTTTCCTGACCATATTCCAGAGATCCAGGTGTAGTCGCCTGAGAAAATCGGATACCATATCCCCTTCCTTCTGGGCTAACGCATGAAATTTCGAAATCAAAGTATACATGTCCACCGGCGCTCCATACGCCTTGGTTAGGCAGTAGATGAGGTCTGCCGCATCAGCTTCCGGGTTGTCGTCTCGGTAGTAGTGCACCATGTGGGACGCGGGGGGCCGTAAGCACTCGACGATGCGCTGTCTACGGACCGCGTCCGTGCAGGTCCATTCAGGTAGTACCTGTTCGGTATGATCCAGCCAGTCCTCTATCCCTACTTCCCCTTGGGGCGTGGGTTTCTCCCCGGAGAAGGCCTTTAACTTCCTGTACTGGAGCGACTGGGTGGTATTGTGGATAACGGCAGCTAAGGCGGGCAAAGAGGTGTCTCCCGGTAAGCTATCCCCGACAGCGGGGTAAGCATCCAATCTTGATAGGCTAAGTCGGTTGAGGCTAGCCCGCAGGCCGGACGGGGTAGAGGAGGAGCCTAGGCTCAGGGCTGCGGGCCAGTGAGGGTGCAGGCCACGGTCAGGGGAGTGGTCGGGGCCTCCCGTCGCGGCGCCAGTGGTGGGGGTATACTCTCTCCGGGGGGTGGAAGTGGCCAGGGGCGCAGGGGTGTCTGCCTGGACTATGGGACAGCGCACCCCCGGGGCCTCGGGCAGCAGCAGTATACGGGGCAAAGCCTCGGGGCATATATCTTGTTCAGTGGCATACAAGATCCGGCGCCAGGTCTGGTCGCGGTCATAAAAATGGTCTTGTACTTGGGCATTGTCCAGGAGAGGAAGCTTTCGGACCTGCTCGGTCACTGTGCCTAACGAGATCATGGCGGGGACATGGCCCAGCGCGAAAACACGGTTCAAGGGAATCCCGCGCCGTTGGGCCCACTTGCGCACCTCGAGCGCCGAGGGCACCGACATGATGTGGGTTGGTTGCACAATAGAGACAAAAAAAAAATGTGGGGGCACCCCAGGTCTAAGATCTCAGCAGCGCCTCCAAATGTAGCCCTTTTTGTGAACACCTGAACTAAGGGACTACGGTGCATAAACCTGTGGCTTCAGGAGCTCTGAGCCTCCGCATATTGGGAGCCTGGGGGTTTACCTTTATCACTTGTGGTGCAGCGCCTCCACTCACCCAGGATCCCCATTATAGAGATTACACCCTGAGCAAGAACCTAACAACAGCAATATGCAACAGCAACCTTTTTATATCACACATGAATAACAAATGATATGCAGACTTATCATATAACATTTACATACACACACACAACGTGGCTCGGCCACACCTTATTGGGATAGTGTCCTGTACATAAGCAGCTCTGCCACTCTCCTTAGGAGTATGTCTCATAACCAGTAAAGTATGGTACCATATGCATTCTCTCAGGAAACCCAATTAGTTAGTGGGAGGCGGGATCAGCGCCTGGTGACCGGTGTAGGTGCACTTGTAGATAAGGATACCTTCCGGTCACTACGATGACCTTGACACTCCACAGGGGCCCTGGTGTTAATCCAGCCTTGCGCCGTCTCTCCCTCCTGCAGCACCGTCAGATGGGAAAATCCAAGATGGCGGCCGCAGCTCCGCAGCTCCGCATATGACCCTCACTAAAGGGGAACGTCCCTGACGACTATGGGCGTCCTTACAAATACAGCACCCTACGATGGCAGGGGAAAAGCTCCTGGGACTGTGGGCATACCCTACCTAAGCAGACGGGTCACTGACCCTCTGCTCTCGCACACGAGGTTCCGCCAACCTCCTCCTTCACCTCCCTCGCTGCTCTGACCCACCGCCCACTCGCATCCGGTTCCTGCATACACAGTCTCGCATCCCATTGGTCCTCAGCCTCAGCTGACCTTCTCACAATCAGAGTTCATAGTTCAACCCCCTCCAAGTCTCTTACTTAATATTACCCTTCGCGCGCTTCCCTCGCGCATGCGCAGCCCAACTGGTACGCAGTAACTTCGCTGGCAAACAGGGACAATATGGCGCTGCCTATGTAATTGGCAGCGCGGAACCTTTAATATATATGCACATTCTTACATATATAATTAGGATTTTTTAAATTAAAGAACTGTGTGATTGTGCTCTAGAGTTTTTAGTGGATCTTTTAATAGGCTGGATCTATTCTAGTTTCTATTCCACCTATTATACTTAAGAATTAATGGTATATAGGGTTAACGTTAGGTTTTTGCTTTAGTGGGTAGTCATTATGATGAACCTAATGTTAATTTAGGTTAAATAGGCTAAAAGAGGTAAGTGTATTTGGCCCTAAATAGGATATTGCTGGTCTTAGGCTACGACTATACCAGATGCCACGGAGCGGCAGCGCTATCCGGGGATGTCACCCTCACCCTGCTACTAAGCGGCATCTTGATCAAGGAGAGGAGGCAGTGAGAAGAGACAGGAGAGAAGGGAAGGAGGCGTGGTGGAGGCATGGCCACGAACGGTTCACCCTCATTGGCTGAACTGCTCACGTGACGCGGCCGTCGCCCTGCAGCTCCAAGTGGCGTGCACGTCGCTGCAGGTATGTGTACATCAATTGTTTTCTTTTGTATCTTGTTTTTGAGCCGCGCGGTGTCGCGCAACGTGACGCTGCCGGCATTTTCAGGTATAATCATGGCCTTAGTGAAGTAAGAAGAAAAGATGAAGGCATATTTCCTTACAGAGTTACAGAAATTGGAAGAATCAGTAGCGTAGGCTTCAACGTTGCCAAGTGATGGAGAAAAAACATAGTTTAATATGAATGATCATCAGAAAGATTAGTGATAATCATGATTCAATTCAAAGAGATACAAGCTTAACATTATCCTGGTGTACAGTATGCCCCAAAAATAAGTCACACAGACACACAGAAGTGAAAGACTACTACCATGAAATCAACCAACTTAACAATAAAGGAAATTGTCACCTGAAGATCATTATAGAAGATTATATTACAAAGATTGGTGCCCAACAGAAAGATGAACCATCAGTTGGTAAGTATGGTTACGGCAGACAGGAATGAACATGGAGACAGATTGGTAGAATTTACAGAATGTGAAAACTTCTACATCATAAATTCATTCTTCAAGAAGAAGGGGGCTCAATGGAATAAAGAATTAAATCGACTATATCCTACTGTAGCTAACAAGAAACATGTGATTGAAAACTGCATAGTCATTAACTGTTTTGACAGGAGTCAATCACTGACTGGTTCGCTGCAAATTACACCTGAATGCGAACATGGAAAGAAGACAAAAAAAATCAACATCAAGAACCTCAAGAATAATGCCAGAGAATTTCAGCTAGAACTGAAAAATAGCATTAGCTTGCACGATATGCATGGGGACACTTTAGCAACTAATTCTGAAGAACTGAAAAAAAACCTAGTAATCGCTAACAAAACAGGATAACTTATGTTGTTTATTTATTAGAGTGCAATTGTGGTTTAAGATATATAGGTAGGACTAAACGTAGTCTAAAGCAGAGGTTCTTTGAACATAGAAGAAATATTGCCAAAAGACTAATGACACAAGGGTGTCCAAGCATTTTAGAATGAAACAGAATATGGAACCCCGTGGACTGATTGTAATGGGCATTGAACATGTTCCAGCTGATGACAGAGGAGGTGACAGACCAATGGCCCTTAGAAGAAGAGACACATTTTGGATTCATCAGCTAGGGACAATGATCCCTGGTGGACTTAATGAAGACATCGATCTAGTGGCCTTTTTATAAATATTTCTCACTTTTATATAATCTTAGAGTTCGGTAACATATGAGTTCCCCTTCCCTTATTTATTAATAATTAATTTATGATATAACTTGAATATGTCGTCTCAATTTAATTTTTAAGATGTTTTAATAGGAAACTAGTTTCTAAGAATTTTTATGGAATGTTATATATAAACTTTTATCCAGGATGTCATTGTTGTTTACAAACGGTTCCCCGAAACCAACTACATATTAATTTTAATACCAATTAATCGGCCCTTTTTCGTTATGCAAACAGTAAAAAGAAAAACATTTTTATTCTAGGAAAATTTTATTTAGAATATACAATAGTCTTTTAGACTGATTCTCCACAGTTGTTAATGTCATTTATAAATTTTAGGGTTTATGATATAAGATATTTATTAATTAGAGATCTTTTGGGTTTTATATTTATACTATTTTTAAGACATATAATAAATAAGCTGTTTGTGACTAGAGTTTACTGGCTATGCTGAAAAGCTGTGTAATAATACGGCAGGCATAAGCTTATAGGGGTCTATGTGAAAATGGATAAGTAAAAAGTGACACACTGTTAGTGCTCATTTGCATGTTGTTACCCAGAATCCCTGGCTACGGTGGAAGCATTGTTTGCTAAGCGATAATGGGGAAAGACAGGGTTTCAGACCTGTCTGAGACGTACCCACAAATTGTAGAAAAGGGAGAAAAAATTGGGCACTGCTGAAATAAAAATGAGGCTGGTAGTAGGTAAAAATTAAGTCACTTTATCGGGCATATAAGCCAAAAAAAGCTAAAAAAGCACACATCCCCTGACGGGTTTCCCGGCTCTCAGGGCGCTTTTTCAAAGGGTAATTAGGCTTAGTGAGGCAATGCAATATATATAGTTCCTCCCATCATCCAGGTGTAGCCAGAAACATGATTGATTGCATCCATCCACAAGTGATTGGCTACATCTCAAATGACGACTACCAGATGGAGAAGGGGGTGATGGAAGGAGCCATACAACAAGAATAAAAACAACATAAATCATAATGATATACACAACCTATTAATATATATTATTAAATAATGGTACAAGTGTGAACTAAACACAGAATAGTATCTTAACTAAGTGCATGCAAAACATGAAATACAATAAATGTGAAATATAATAATAATGAAATGAAACACCTATATTGTGTGTAAACAAATGACATAAAGTATGTGTCTACAATCCAAAAAAGTGACCCATATATAATATAACCACCAAAACCATTGTGAGAGAAACATATGACCAACAAGAATAACTAACATATGAAATATGATTAAATAGACTACACTAAATACATAGTGAAATATAAGTGATTATAAAGTGAAATATCACTCTCGTTAGGCAAAACAAACCTACAAGAACTAATAAAAATAAGTGCTGCATATAAAATGGAAAACACTGCATGGACACACCGCGGCACCTTGCACACAAAACCGCATGCAGTAGCCGCGGTGAATCCATGTTAGCTCTCCAAGCTAGACATATATAATGTATAAAGAATAAATAATAAAAAATGTACCCACAAGTGGTATTCTTCTTTGTTGAATTAATTTTAGAATTTGAGGAAAATTTAAGCCAAAACCTGAAAAAGGCATGTTTTGGGTTCGCTAACATAAAACTTGTTAATTTTTGAACAAATATGGATTTTGCTATTTTTAAAAATGTTCCTATTTTTCGAGTTTTTCACCCATAATTTTAACAAATCCAAAACCACACCAAAACCAATGGAGTGCCAGCAAAACCAAAACACAAACATTTTAGAACCAGAACACCAGATAAAGTTCCCACTCTTAAGATTCAATGAGGTCAGCTTTAGGAATGCTTAATTTTAGAAAGCAGAAGTTTTGTTTTGATTAGTATGAGTGGATGCCAACTGAAAAGAACTAGGAGAAAAGCAATGGATTTCCATGGACTTGCACATACTAATCGACCATTTGTAGGAAAAAGAAGGCTATACTTAAGTACAGTAATCTCTGAAGAACAGGGCATTATTGGCCAGTAATGCCCTGTTCTGAGGGGATTATTACTATTATAGGCTAAATGTACAGTATGATTACTTGTATATTTATATTGACGTGATATTCTACATTTTCTTTTGTTCTTTTACGGTACTTGTTTATTAAAAGTGTTTATTAAAAGTGTAAATACAGTACACTATAGCCCCTCTCTATACACACACACACACACACAAACACACACATTCTGCAGCCACCCCTCTATATACACACACACACACACAAACACACACACACATTCTGCAGCCCTCATTATACACACAAACACACACTGCAACCCCCCTCAATACACAAATACACACACACAGCAACTTTCCATCTTCTCACACAAACACTACAGCACCCCTCCCCAACCACACACACACACACACACACACACACACACACACACACACACACACACACACACACACACACACACACACACACACACACACACACACACTGCAGCTCTCCATCTCCCCATACACATACACACTGCAGCTCTCCATCTTCCCATACACACAATACAGCAGACAGGGTTCCAAAAATTCCGGCAATTACTTAAGTAATAATCCCCGAAGAACAGGGCATTACTGGCCAATAATGCCCTGGCTGGAAGAGTTGAAGGCCCAAGGGTAAATGTACGTTTTTTTCATAAATAATAGACACTTTGTAGAGTTACACAGATTGTATTATTCAAATAAAATGTTAAATACATTAAAGCACCTCTATATACTCAAACTGCAGCTATCTATAGATACACACACACACTGCAGCTCCCCCCCCCGACTCTATACATAGACACAAAATCTGCAGCCCCCCCCCTGTACACAATAACACATTCTGCAGCACTATATACACAAACACACACACACACACACACACACACACACACACACACACACACACACACACACACACACACACACACACACACACACACACACACAATACAGCTCTACAAACCAACACACACACTCTGCAGACAGACCTAGACACACACAAACTCTGCAGCTACACACATACTAACTCTGCAGCTACAAACACAAACTACACACACACACACACACAAACTCTGCAGCTATGCACAAACTGCAGCTACAAACACAAACTCTGCAGACAGACACACAAACACTCTGCAGACAGACACACACAAACACTCTGCAGACAGACACACACAAACACTCAAACACAACCTTTCCCTCTTCACTGTGTCCTGGACTTGGCTCTTTGCAGGGAGGGAGGGAGAGGAGTCACTGCCTTGCTGCTGCCCCCTGTCCAATCATGTCCCCTGTCTGAGAGCTACTCTGACAAGTAAAAGCTGATTGGCTGGAAATAAAATTTTGTCAATGTGCCAAAAATTCCAGCCCATTACTGAATGAATAATGCCCAGAATTTTAACCAATCAGAGAGCAGCGATTCCAATAATGCCTGGAATTAAACAGCTTTAGCCTATAATAAATGAATAATGCCCATACTTTTGACCAATCAGAGAGTAGCCATTTCAATAATGTCCAGAATAGTTAACAGTTTAGACTATAATTAAGAACAAATCCACGAAATGATAGCGCATTACTGCCCAATAATTAATAAGCACACAGATACCCAACAAGCTCTGAGAAACCCCAAACATTACAACATTATATATATATATATATATATATATATATATATATATATATATATATATGTGTGTGTCAAAAGGAGTGCTAGTGGGCAGGGCTAAATGTATAACGGTCATGCCTTGATGTTGGCTAGCAGGCTTAAGACGCTTTGGCCAAAGGGTTGAACTAAATGACCGTTTTCAAGGGAATATATAGGCAATGTGTATTTTTGTCACATTGGAAGTAGCTTTGGGCATCTTTGTTTGTTTTTTGTAGTATACATTTAGCCACGCCCACCAGCACTCCTTTTGCCACTTAAATACATATATACAGGTGTGAAAAAGAAAGTACACCCTCTTTGAATTCTAAGGTTTTACATATCAGGACATAATAACAATCATCTATTCCTTAGCAGGTCTAAAATTAGTTAAATACAACCTCAGATGAATAACAACACATGACATATTACACCGTGTCATGATTTATTTAACATAAATAAAGCCAAATGGAGAAGCCATGTGTGAAAAACCAAGTATACCTTATGATTCAATAGCTTGTAGCAGCAATAACGTGAAGTAATTGTTTTCTGTATGACTTTATCAGTCTTTCACATCATTGTGGAGGAATTTTGTCCCACTCTTCTTTACAACGTTGCTTTAGTTCATTGAGGTTTGTGAGCATTTGTTTTTTGCACAGCTCTCTCAAGGTCCAGCTACATCATTTCAATCGGGTTGAGGTCTGGACTTTGACTGGGCCATTGCAACACCTTGATTCTTTTCTTTTTCAGCCATTCTGTTGTAGATTTGCTGGTGTGCTTAGGATCATTGTCCTTTTGCATGATCCAATTTTGGCCAAGCTATAGCTGTCGGACAGATGGCCTCACATTTGACTCTAGAATACTTTGGTATACAGAGGAGTTCATGGTCGACTCAATGACTGCAAGGTTCCCAGGTCCTGTGGCTGCAAAACAAGCCCAAATCATTACCCCTCCACCACCGTGCTTGACAGTTGGTATGAGGTATTTGTGCTGATATGCTGTGTTTGGTTTTCGCCAAACGTGGCGCTGTGCATTATGGCCAAACATCTCCACTTTGGTCTCGTCTGTCCAAAGGACATTGTTCCAGAAGTCTTGTGGCTTGTTCAGATGCAATTTTGCAAACCTAAGCCGTGCTGCCATGTTCTTTTTAGAGAGAAGAGGCTTTCTCCTGGCAACCCTTCCAAACAAACCATACTTGTTCAGTCTTTTTCTAATTGTACTGTCATGAACTTTAACATGTAACATGCTAACTGAGGCCTGTAGATTCTGAGATGTAACTCTTGGGTATTTTGCAATTTCTCTGAGTATTGCACGGTCTGACCTTGGGGGTGAATTTGCTGGGACGTCCACTCCTGGGAAGATTGGCAACTGTCTTGAATGTTTTCCACTTTTGAGTAACAATTGCTTCTCTAAGATCATTGCTGATGTTTTTCCTCCTTGGCATTGTGTTAACACACACCTGAATGCTCCAGACCAGCAAACTGCTAAAACTTCGGCTTTTATAGAGGTGGTCACACTTGCTGATGATCAATTAATCAAGGGCATGAATCACCACTTGGGACCATTAGTACACATTGATGATGCATACCACTCAAGTAAATTTTCTTAGATTATGACAGATCCCTACAGCAGATGAAAGCACTATTTGTGTAGTGGTCGCTTTGAACTCCATAATTTTGAACTCTTCCTCCATCATTATTATCACTTATGTTGGTTTAGCACTATGAAGTCTAGAAAGCAGTTCAAGATGTCTGAAACATGTATGAAAATCTTAAAGATCTAACATTTATCCAGAGGCAGTGGACCTCATCAAGGTAATTGTGGAGTCAGCTGTTTCATATCCAGTGTTTTAAACTGCCGTAGAATATACTGCATGTACATCCGACAAATTTAACTTCTACTTCCTAAACTGCCGTAGAATATACTGCATGGCGTTGAAACCATATGGCATTTCCTTTCCTTATCACATACCATCCTTCAGTGTGATCATGACATCACGTGGGACTACTTGTACATCCGATAAATTTAACTTCTACTTCCACAGCAATTAATGTAGAGTATTAAAATCTTTCTCCCCCGACAGAGCTAACACCTTTAGGTAAGACAGTTGTTAATGTGAGCCATTTTCAGCTAACGCAAGGCAGTTCTAATTTAATATGCTGTTAAGCCTATTCTAATGAGATCATGAACGGCTATTGTTTTTGCATATAATTAACTTTGTGGTTTTGCGTTAACCTCAGGGACCATAATGTCCGTTTTGATAACATAAATGAACTGTTATTCTAGCAAAAAAAAATGGAGAACCCAAAGTCGCAAAAAAAATATGCACACGTTTTTAAGTGAAATGAAATCCCTGAGTAAGATATTAGTGTTTGTCATGTTTTTGGCAACATGCCATATTCACAACTCTTTCTGAATCCCTAATACTAATTCTGTAATTGTGTACTAATGTTTCACCCACCTGTGTTACTTACCAGTCACATTACAGGAAGTGTTACTGTAGCTCTCTCTTTTCTGACAGAGTAAATGTGTTTATTTTGTTTATGATCAAGATTAGCTCGCGAATCATGAGTTTAGCAATATAGAAATCACTTTGTGTCATTGCTTCAAATAATTTTTTTTTATGCTCCACTTAGCAATTTAATTGGTTTGAATATTGGTCACACTAACTCTCTCCATAACGAGAGATGAGTCAATCCACCGAAATCCCTTTCAGAATTTTTGCTGATGTAACCCCTAAAATCCATTTTGTGGTATAAAATCCGCAAATGCATTTTTAATCCACGCGGATTCATCAAAATCTGCCATTGGATAAAATGGATACAATCCGTCCTGGGGTTTTGGAATCCGCGGAATGTAGCGGTAATAATAATATCAAAATGCGAATCGAACTTGATACGCAGAAATCCGCAGACCAAAGGATCCGGCCAATCTGCTGCGGACCAAAATGTGCCAAAAAAAATCACCCATTTCTACCCATGACCAAACATCATTGCAAAATAAATAATGAAGCCACCACATACAGTACAATACGCATCTGAGAAAAGATGCAGTAATCAGTAGCAGAATGAGAAACAGAGAATAGTCTTGGAAGTTCAAAAAAAAAATAAAAGGGTTTGCATTTGGCAATTCTCACACTTTTGTGCTATACAGAGAAAAATGTAACACATTTCGAATGATGATCTGCCAACATTTTAAGTGGAAGTAATTTTATTTGTATTGTGCATTGCAGACATATATACAATGCCATGAGCTAGCATGGGGAAAAAAATAGCGCTGAAGTAAGAAAAAATATTCCGTTTCTTGGTACAATGTCTAGAAGAGAACTCCCCAGAGAAAGAAATCTTGGCTCAATAATGGAAATCATTTTATAAATACATCATCATAAATTGTAATGCTGTCTGAATTGACCGCAATGTTGGCCACAGTCCCTATGTCAAAGGATTTGGCTGCTGGCCCAATTTAGTCGACTGAATTTTACTGAGAAGTACTTTACATACATTTCTATTTCTGAAGATATGTGTTTAAATTCCTATACATTATCTTTCAGCTACTCTCAGAAATAAATGTTTCTTGATCATTTTATCATCAGACAAACTGTCGCAAAGGGGTGTTAGGGATTTATTTTTCCATGGAAAATAATCACGGCTAATTGCTGTTGTATGCTGCAACCCCTATTGGTTATTAGTCACTGGTAACACTGAACCTCTGATATTTTTAAGTCCTTTAACACACTTCTGAGCAGTAATAAGTGCTGCATCATGAAAGAAAAGCATATGCAGAGTCTTCTCGCGCTGGCAAACTATACAAGTTAAATAAAGCTTCAGTAGTAAAAAACAGACAGTCTGTCTGCCTTCTGTTCAGGGAAAAAAAACAGCCCACAATGAAAGTAATAGACAAAAACATACCAGATGAAAAAAAATTGCACAAAAAAATCTTTGTACTCTGCTAATGCTAAAGATTTTTTTTGTGAGTTCTGGATCTTAGTTCTGTGGATGTGTGGAAGGAAGACATTAGTTTTAATTCATGTCGGGAAGTTAGTTCTTTTCAGGTTAAAGTGTAACTTCTGTGGTTCTTGCCCATGGAGTTTTCCTTGGTATTCCCCAGCTCAGCCCATGCAGAGCCTAATCCTGATTCAGAAGCCAACATTTTCTTGGCATTTCACCCACAAACATAGACTCCTGTCTCTTGGCAATCACAACATGACTTTCAAATTTCAACATCTCATGCCCACACGTGGGAGTGACAAAGGCAAATAATCCATAAGCAGGCTGGAGCCTGTTATGCTACACTATAAAATCCTCTCTGTTTTGTAGTTCATAGCATCCCTCGCATTTAAACCTTCACAGAAAAGAATGTTTAAATAAAGGGAAAAAAAAGAATGGGTGTATGCGTGGATAGGTTTTACAGTAGATGTTTAAAGGGTATGAAGTACCCTTTTTAGTCAAGATCATGGCTATCATTTACCGCAGATTACATTTGTCGACAGCAAACCAAACAAAAAGCAAAGGAAGGAAGAACTGAAGCAACTCAATGAAAAGCCGTCCCAACCTTCCCCTGCCTCCATTTTATGTTGGCAGGGGAAGGGAGGGTTAGAGTATGGGAGGAGTGGGAATGCTGGCATGGAGTGATACAGAGGTACTGAGAGAGACACACAGAGGGGTAGAGAGATAGATATATTGTATATATATATATATATATATATATATATATATATATATATATAAATATATATATATATATATATATATATATATATATATATATATATATAAGAGAGCGAGGAGAGAGCGCACGCCCCATAGTGTAAAAACGTAAATTTATTGAGGGGAGGGGAAGTGGGGGATAAAAAATGTACTCACAAGGGTACAAGTTTTAAAAGCATATTGTGATATAATCACCACCATCCGGTAACTGCAACAGGTGCTGGAATAAATCCTCGGTCCCGAGATGATATTAAACCACGTTGTTTGCAGGATGTCCTGGGCTTGGTGATGGTAAGAAACGATTTCCAACGATACCAGGAACACACCGCCCTGCCTGGAGTTCTCTGCGATATCCGGTGCTCAAATCAGTTGGTAGCTGCGCCCCGTGATGACGTAATGTCCTTGCGTACGTGATGACGCTCCCTCAGGGAGCAGCTACCAACTGATCACCAAGCCCAGGACATCCTGCAAACAACGTGGTTTAATATCATCTCGGGACCGAGGATTTATTCCAGCACCTGTTGCAGTTACCGGATGGTGGTGATTATATTACAATTTGCTTTTAAAACTTGTACCCTTGTGAGTGCATTTTTTATCCCCCCCTTCCCCTCCCCTCAATAAATTTACGTTTTTACACTATGGGGCGTGCGCTCTCTCCTCTCTCTCTTTTGCAGATTCCTTTCGGATGTGGTTAATCCTTTGAGAGCAGCCGGAGACCCCAAAACACCATTTGCATTTTTTATTTTTATTTTTTCAATTTTATTGGACATTCCAATTGAGGACTGGTATCACCCTCTTTTCATTGTTTTTTATATTTTTTATATTTTATTTTATATTATTTTTTTCATTGTTTATGTAACCTTGTTTCTATTGCATCTATATTGGGTGTCACATATCACTATTCTGCATCTATTTAATATAATATTTTGGCACACTTTATACAATTGATTCATTTATATAATTGATTCACATATACCCACCAGGATAGGCACTTAGTCGTTTATCACACACATTCAAATACATTATAAATTTATACACCTACACAATTATACCCCTATAGGCGCTGCTTTTTTGTTTTGTTTGTCAATATATATATATATATATATATATATATATATCAAACAAAGAATAGACTGCGCTCCTCAGGTGTAAACTCAGACTGATTACCAAATTATTGTATTAAGTAGATATAGCAAAGGTGAATGGCAAAGGTGAATGCAACAATAATATGGATGATTGACTCACACTAATAAAAATACATGCAATATGTTATAATAAAATGCTGAGTGCCAATGTTTAAAAAGCTGCTGTGAACACAAATATATGCCAGTGAACAATACAAATATAATAAAATGGCATGTGTTGGTAGTTATGACTACTGCACTAATGAATCCCTCCTGGATGATACTAAATAAATGATGAATGGAAAAATACAGCAAGAATGACACTAAGTGTCAAAAATAAAAATAAAAATAAAAATGAAAAAATATGAAAAATGTAAAAATATATCAACCAAACCAAGGGTCCATGCTAGGATCTGGCTGCTCTCATCAAGGACCAACGAACTCCCAGAAATCTGTGAACAACAAGAAAAGAAAGCGCCCGATCCTAGTGCAGCATGAAAAAATACAATTTAATAAAAATGAATAAAACCAACAAATGCGAACTCACAAACACAGGATAAATAAAAGCATATAATGAGTATACTCATTCGCCAACCGCCCACGATGTGCCTTGGATGGCGCGCCCTCTCTCTGTCTGGGTTTTCTCAGCTCTTCCGAACCGACATCCAGCAGGGGATACAGGAAACAGCTCACCACAATGTGACCCGGAAGTCCTCCACAATGTTAGTGTATTCCGGATGTGAGGTCTGCAGTCCGTGACCCCGCGATGCAGGGGCTGATCAGAGAAGTCTCTCTGCACTCTCTGCACTCCCAAAGGCAGTCCGTAATGAGGTGGGCAGTGAGGATAGAGTAAAATTGTATATCACAGTGTGACAGCAGCTAAAAAACGCTCTTCCCTACGCGTTTCTTCACATAAAGTGATTTCATCAGGGGATATCTGACCAGTCTACGTCAGAACATATTTATAGTGATGAGTCAATCAACCACTTGGTAGCTAATTAGTATAAACACATGTGTGATGACAATTAAAGGAACAAACATTAATTGAAGACAATGAGTGTCCTGTTCATAGTGCACAACACCTTGCAATATCAATTAGTTATATAATTAAAAATTGGCAGATCAATAATGTTATCAAATGCCTAAAACAAGTGTAAATATGTAGTATATATAAACAATATTGCATGAATATACTATTATGATAAAATTCATTCAGGACTGCATTCAATATATTTATGGGTGTGTGAGTACTAAGAAATAATCACCAATTTATATATACACCCAATAATGATTACTGAGAACTCAATTGGATATCCCTATTAGTGGGAATACTTGCAGCCCTGAATGTTCTCATCTATGTCAGATTGATGAATGCACAAATAAAACAATGATGTGTTCTTATTAAGAATCCTAATTGTCTGGGTTCCCTAACCAACCTGTGTCGGTATATATGGGACCTCAGACATGGGCTAATAGGATCTATAGCATGATAATTAATGAATATTCATTTAGAAGAAATGAATAACCTGGAGGAAATAATTGGGGATGTGGATGTAAATCAATTATTGGATAGTTAAATGATTATATAAATGTATATATGAGTGAACTGAGGCGATAAACTTTGACCTCTGTATGTGTGTCTAATATATTGTTATATTGGAGAACTCAAGGATAAATTAGTTATATAGGATTGGCAAAGAACCAGGAGAACTGCAGACTGGAACCTTGTATCCCACAGTCACCTGTATATCAAAATGGGAAGCAAATGCATCACAGCACCTGTGTCTCCACTGGCCAAGGAAAATAAAGAAGTGAATAAATAATAAAGGGTTATGTGAATATTGAATAAAATGAGTGTGTTATAGGTGATACTTAAACGTGATTGTAATCTTCATTGTGCTTGTTTGTGACTACTTAAATGGAATAAACATATACGAGTACATGAATGTATTTCTAATGTGCGTGCTTAATAGTCAATGTCTAGTGTATATATTAAAAATCTAATTAATCTAACTATTTATGATAGGAATCATTAACCAATATGATTGTGAATGACTAATACTCAATGTGTCTATAATGTTTAAATCATGAAGAACTGAATGACCAAAAGGACACTCCCTGAGACAGATATGGAGGGAACATGACAAGCATGTTCAGACCCAGACCTCCACTTCAAGATCTTATAGGAATGAACCCTCAGATGACTGTACTTATATCAATGCAGTCATTTAACCCAGATGGACTAAGTGTATTTAAAACATAAATTTATCAATGCAGTCATTTAACCCAGATATCCCCTGATGAAATCACTTTATGTGAAGAAACGCGTAGGGAAGAGCGTTTTTTAGCTGCTGTCACACTGTGATATACAATTTTACTCTATCCTCACTGCCCACCTCATTACGGACTGCCTTTGGGAGTGCAGAGAGTGCAGAGAGACTTCTCTGATCAGCCCCTGCATCGCGGGGTCACGGACTGCAGACCTCACATCCGGAATACACTAACATTGTGGAGGACTTCCGGGTCACATTGTGGTGAGCTGTTTCCTGTATCCCCTGCTGGATGTCGGTTCGGAAGAGCTGAGAAAACCCAGACAGAGAGAGGGCGCGCCATCCAAGGCACATCGTGGGCGGTTGGCGAATGAGTATACTCATTATATGCTTTTATTTATCCTGTGTTTGTGAGTTCGCATTTGTTGGTTTTATTCATTTTTATTAAATTGTATTTTTTCATGCTGCACTAGGATCGGACGCTTTCTTTTCTTGTTGTTCATATATATATATATATATATATATAAAATCTTGTACAGGTGTTAGAGAAATCTGACCTGCCTCAGTGTATTAGTAAATTGTTCACAGTTGGGTTTGGTTATGTCGGGTACTATTTAATACTACTGATGGAGCGGCCGCTATTCGAACGGATCTCGAATCAGTTTTCGTGTTGACCGCTGTATTCCATTCGGTATTTCCGCGTTTTGACCACTATTCATGCCGCGTTCGCGGAATATGGCACCAGGCAGCCACACACGGTTGATCTGTTTCATTTAATGGTTTCTTGTTTCTTTGGATGCAATTCTTCACATATCCGCCATGTGGCAGAAGTTAATCAATTATAATTTGGTTGCTATTTTTTGCGTATCCGCCAGGTGGTAGAAATTAATTAATTGAATGAATTGTATTGAATTGTAATGTGCATGGTACTTTGCTACTTTGTAAGGGTGCAGGTATTTAAAACATAGCACCCACATCTATACTGGTACATACTTACAGTGGCCCATTGTGTATTGACCTTGATTTTTCGAAGACGTTATCAAATTAGGCGTTCTTAATAAAAAAGCTTTAAATACTCAATGTGTGCCTTTTTTTTACATTCTTTCCCCGCACAATTGCTGAGTGGACATTATTGCTACACCACAGACATATAAAAAACCTGACTGTAGTTATACATTTTTAATATATTCGGCAATAAATGCTGCAGCAGATAAGATGGCGACTGTATCTGAAATATATGAATATTTAATTCCGAACTATGATTTTTACAAGTTTTCACCAGACGTTCATGGGTGGAAGCGTGTGATAAGAAATACCTTAAGTAACGATCAGTGTTTTTTTCGCATTGCCCTTCGTGCCGGAGAGATTTGCGGGTATTGGGTTGTTATGCCAGAATTTCACAGTATGTTTGATCATGGCAATTTCAAAAGAAGTTTAAAACCAGAGACATAACATAAAACACAGACAAAGCTCAGTGCACATCCAGAAAAACTTATATACGGTACAGTGCCTAAATATACATGTTATGTCTCTGGTTTTAAATTATATTGCCATGCTTAGTAGCACTCCTTTGTGAAACTTATATGCTTATATATATGGTGTGGGTATTTTGGGGGTTCAATTTGAGCTTGTAGGTGTTCTGTATGTTTTACAATTTCAAAAGAAGAAAGGTCGGTTTTTACCCATATGAGAATCGTCAATTCCAATCCAGCAATGTGCCGACAACAGCACCAGC
This sequence comes from Ascaphus truei, assembly GCF_040206685.1. Lineage (NCBI taxonomy): Eukaryota > Metazoa > Chordata > Amphibia > Anura > Ascaphidae > Ascaphus > Ascaphus truei. The sequence goes on along the minus strand of NC_134486.1, from coordinate 73,409,560 downwards.
ACTGGCCGGTCCCACCATCAGTGATAACCTGGTGAACGGCAATCCTTTGTTCCTGTCCCCGCCAGAATACCTGGAAAATTTCCAGCCTGAGCATGATTTCGCGTACAGGTACCAGCAAGCTTGCATTTACCAGTACCAAAATGATTTCCAGCTTCATCAGCTGTAAACTACAAGTGTACCAGGCCAGCTGTCACCTGTCAACTATAATGCAGACTTGAGGAGTCACAGTGAGTCATCACCACCCGTTTGGCAAAGTTTATAATGAAGGTAAATATACAGTAATGCACTACACTGTATTACACTATATTGTACTCTACATGACAGTATTACTGTAAGTTTGGAGCTGCAGTTCAAGCTGCCGTGTGTTAAAACAAAATTATTTTTTTAAACAAAACTGTACGTACTTTACAGTACTGTACAGTACTGTATGTGCATCAATACAATACTGTATGTGAGTTGAGGGGATGTTTCTCTGTTGAGTGCACTTTGAAGAATGATTTGATTGGCCGTCAAAGTACGTGACGCTGCTGCAGCTTAAAAATGTAGGGAGAGGGTGGGTCCGAAGAGTCAGAGCCAATCAGAAGTTTGTTCTCATCCTGCAGACACAGATGTAGGATATTGCTTGAACGGCTGCTTTAATTCCCAATGACGCGACTTGATGCATGTGCAAACAAATCTACGTAAGTACCAGCACTCACTGTCTAATAGCTAAATGATGAAAACAGTTGTAAAACAGAATAAACATTTAATAATAAAATGAACCAGAAATAATCAAATGTGTTTGCAGAAACCAGTATCATAAATGGGCATGTCACAAAGTGAGGGGTGGGGGGGGGGGGGAAAGGAAAAGGGGAAAAAACATGAAACACAAGGAATATATACAAAAAACGGAGAACGGAAAGTATGCTAGGGGGGCGACGTTTCGAGGGACTACCTCTTCATCTGGCCCATTCCCCCTGGTCCAAAAGGACCGAGAGGTACTTCCCTAAGCCTCCCTTCCCCTATACCTGGTCAAATCAGACCCCCCCTTTTGGACCAGGGGGAATGGGCCAGATGAAGAGGTAGTCCCTCGAAACGTCGCCCCCCTAGCATACTTTCCGTTCTCCGTTTTTTGTGTATATTCCTTGTGTTTCATGTTTTTTCCCCTTTTCCTTTCCCCCACCCCCACCCCTCACTTTGTGACATGCCCATTTATGATACTGGTTTCTGCAAACACATTTGATTTATTTCTGGTTCATTTTATTATTAAATGTTTATTCTGCATTACAACTGTTTTCATCATTTAGCTATTAGACAGTGAGTGCTGGTACTTACGTAGATTTGTTAGTACTATACAGGGGAATAAGGGTCCCCTTTTGTTCCGTGCACCCTGCAATTGCATATTTAACACTATCAGAGTGCTGTCTATCGTCCACTTTTACCCTTGATGCATGTGCAATATCGGCAATAATAGCATACTGTATTTGTTTGTTTTTCCCCAGAAAAGAAACTTTGACATCAAGCGGAAAAAGACAAAAGAAAGGATTTGGATGGACCTCCAATATCGCTTTTTTTTAAAGTTGCTTGCTCATTGTTTGCCAAGTAGGCAAACATTTAGTAACAGTGCGATTTTTATTGATAGAACAATTGTGAGCTTTATAGAAAAACTTATACTGTACAGTATGCTGCTTTTTTAATATTCAAATCTTTTTGTTACATTGTACAGTACTGTCATCATCACAACTTTTCTTATAAACACCAAAAATAAAAATGTATATCTTTTATTCTATACAGTACTGCTGCGGCCAGCGTGAGTGTAGCATTTGCCCGTAATTGACCAGGGATTTTTTCAGCTGGCGCCCGGCTGGCACCAAACTTGGCCGCACGCCAGCCGCATCTTCCCCTCCCCGCGTGCAAAATTAGAATGCTGTTCCCCTCCCCTTCCGACCCCCTGGCTGCTCCCCATGGCTGCTCCTCTGCTTCGCGCAGCTTTGCGCAGCTTTCCCCTTACCCCTGCTTCCTCTGCAGCCTTCGGGGATGCCGGGGAACCCTGGCACGTGTGACCGGCGCCACAGTGACACGCGGCACGCGCCAGGGAAAAACCACAACAAGCCGCCGTCTGCCCGCACATTTACCCCACATCGCGGTGGAGGCCGCTGTAGACTCAGCTCGGCCGCCACTGTATGTATTATTTATTATTCAATGCTTTCAACTTTTGCAACAGTAAATACTGTTTTTCTTTTACTGGTATGCGCATATGTGTACAGTACATGTACTGTGCTGTACTGTACTGTGCTGTATGTCTCATTTGGACATTTTTTTTAATAACCTGTAAGAGAAATACCCTTGCATTACATTACAGTATGTGAAGTGCAATGCTTTGTTGAACTGTTCATAAGAATTTCAGGTCTGCAATAGGGGGTCGGTCAAAAAATACATTTTATTTTTTAATGCCTTATAAAGTACAAAAATACAGTTGCTCTTGTCTTTCTCTTCGTTATGGTATTGCGAGATGGAGGGGAGATCGGGGAGAGAGGGGGCTGCAGCTCTGAAAATACTGTACAGACATGCAAAACATAAACAGAAATAAAAACAGGGGGGTTTGTGTAAGATACAGGCTGGTTTGTACAGTACTGTACACAAACACAGTACTACTGTATAATCTTACACATCCCCCCTTCCTTTTCTCACTGCTGTAGTTCTGAAAATGAAAAGAAACAATTAATGCAGACATCGTTAGTTTGAGTGCCATACAGTACTTACAGTGCTGTAAAGTACCTGTATCATACAGTACTTACCTGAGCCTGATTAACAGAAATAAATGATTAAACAATAACAATACAGTATTTCAAAAGATTTTTTTTAAAACACATTTTTTTTCTACAAACGAATTCATACTTACCTGTGCCTGATTAACAGAAATAAATGATTAAACAATAACAATATTTCAAAACAATAAAAATAAAACAGAAAATGATTAAACGCATTAAACAATAAATCAATGTAAACATTTTTTTTTGTAAACTTTTGTACGACAGTAGAGTTTGGTAAAAGTTGTTAGCAAGAGGGGTACCACTCCAAGCACGAGCCCTTGTATGCCTCAACAGGCCATTTATAGTGTCTCTCACAGCTCTCATAACTGTAGGGGTAACATGGAAATAACGCTCCACTTCATTCAAAATGGTCTTTCTTAAATTTGCTGGCAGAGACTTCTTTCTTTTATTTCCTTCATAATTTACACTGTGGATCCAATGGCTGAACATCTCAAAACTTACGTGGTATTTAAATATTGACAGGGCAAATTAATGGGCTACACCAGCACATCCAGTCTTGTATTTCTCCCGGGCGTGCTGGGTCAGGTCGGTCAAGATGATGTCCGGCAGCGTTATAATCCTGGGTGCTCGTGTACTTCTGGCAGCGGGCAAGGTTAGGCGGTCTGGGAGGATGCTTTCCTCCTGTCGTGGCCTTACCAGGGTTGTCATTTCGTCCTCAAAGGCATACAGGCACACGTATTCTGCTGACGGATGGGGTGAGCGTGGGGGGCTTGGTGAGGGAAGCGTGAAGGTCACATCATGCAGGCCACCCTCCTGCTCCTGCGTCAGGCATACAGGGACAGGGACAGGGACTCGCAGGAAAGAATACATCCCCACAATCTTCCTTTCCATCTTCTCCATGTTCCTTTCCATCTTCTCCATGTTACTTTCCATTTTCTCCATGCGCATATCCATACTCAACATGGTCTCCAAAAGAAGATCAACCTTTTGCTCCGTGCTGTAGACATCTGCGTAGGTGGGTGGTGGAGGAGGTGACCAGGGGGTTGCCAGGAGAACAGCGTTGAGTATGGTTGATGGAGCAGGTGACCAGGGGGTTGCCAGGAGTGCAGCCTCAATGATGGGTTGTGGAGCAGGTCGGCAGGGGGTTGACAGGAGAGCAGCCTCAATGATGGGTTGTGGAGCAGGTCGGCAGGGGGTTGACAGGAGAGCAGCCTCAATGATGGGTTGTGGAGCAGGTCGGCAGGGGGTTGACAGGAGAGCAGCCTCAATGATGGGTTGTGGAGCAGGTCAGCATGGGGTTGACAGGAGAGCAGCCTCAATGATGGGTTGTGGAGCAGGTCGGCAGGGGGTTGACAGGAGAGCAGCCTCAATGATGGGTTGTGGAGCAGGTCGGCAGGGGGTTGACAGGAGAGCAGCCTCAATGATGGGTTGTGGAGCAGGTCGGCAGGGGGTTGACAGGAGAGCAGCCTCAATGATGGGTTGTGGAGCAGGTCGGCATGGGGTTGACAGGAGAGCAGCCTCAATGATGGGTTGTGGAGCAGGTCGGCAGGAGGTTGACAGGACAGCAGCAGTGTCGAGGATAGGTTGTGGAGCAGGTGAGCGGGGGGATGAAAGGAGAGGATTGGAACTCCACTTGACTTGCACTGTGCTAAGGGCACCGAAATTCTTCTTTACATAATAAGGCCCAGGGGTCTTAACCTTTGGAACCTTCGGAACATTTTCTTTATTCTGCTTTGGTTTTCGCTTAGGTTTTGGTTGCGAATCAGCGTCCGCCTTTCGCTTGGCCGGCACAGCCGAAGAAAGCTAGTTCCTGCATCCGTAGAATCGGGGGCGATCCGTGGAAACAGAAGGACGAATGCACAATGCAGTATCTGGACAAGAGGAAGTTCAGATAGAGATCAGTGTGTGAGAGTCTATGCAATTTGTCTCACCTTTTATTTGAAAATTTTCGCGAGCATGGACGAGAGGTGTTAAATGTGGGCGTACTGTGTACTAAACCTATCGAGTGACGTAGAGGCACATTAAATTAAAGTATAAATACACCATCCATTTTGTGTATTCAATGCACATTCAATACACATCGAATTCACATCGAATTGCTGTGTGTGTGCGCGCATTTTTTTTCTAACAGCAGCGATGCCAAAGAAAAGGATTTCAAAAGATCTCAGCTTGAGAATAAAGGATATGTACCAGAATGGACTTGGCATTTTACAGATCCAACGCTGGTTACTTGCTAGCAAAAAGCACTGTTAGTTATCATGCGCATGGGAAGGCCAAAAACATCAAAAGAAATCCGACCGTCACTACTGAGTAAGGACAGTACTACTACAGTAGTACTTATTGTCCTCCATAACTCTAACAACGTCTTGAACTGTTCTGTATGCCTGTGTTTAACTGTGGTAACTAAAATCCTGCATTTACTGTACACACACACCCACAAAACACCAACAGTACAGTATGTCACCAGCTTTTATGCCAGTGATTGGTCACAATGGGTGGTACAGTAGGAGTGACTGAGAGTGTGACAGTGCAGTCTATTGGGATGCTTTATTTGAGGGAGGGGCAAATTATTTAATATATTCATATACTGTACAGTAGTGCTATAATCAGACAATAGGAAATCAGTGCGCTATTGGGATGCTTACTTTGCCTACAGTAACAAATTGTTCTGTTTTTCTGTACACTGTAGGGCGACAACACTTCTGATGGACCAAATAAGTGAACAGAATGATGAGACGTGTGCCACAAGGGTAAAGAATGCACTAGAGGCAACTCACAAAATAAAAGCATCTGAGACCAGCATCAGGCAGATGAGACGGAAATTGGGATGGATGTATGGGCGTGTTAAGTAAGTACTGTACTATATACTGTACGTCACCCATGTTTTTCTCTTTTTTGTCTGCTGCTTTTTCTTTTTCCACTCTAGTTGTTACTCCCCACGTTTTTTCCCCCACCTCCCTCCCTCTCCAAACTTGTGATTTCTTGTTTAGCCCTCTATTTTCATGTTAGGCTCCCTCCTAGCCTACTGTACAATAGGGTTGGCCAACTGCACTGTATGTAATACATACTGTATACTGTATTGTTTCAATACATTACTGTTAGTTTTCTATACAGTAGATGTCTTTGACTTATTTTTTCATTTTTTGAGTGCTGGGAACCATCATACTGTATCTCCAGTATTTAGTACCTCTAACATTATTCCTTTTCATTACAGAGCGTATCCTATGATAAGGGAAGCCAACAAAATAAAAAGAGTGGACCAGGCACAGGCATGGATCGAAAGTGGAGAGACTTTCCAGGATGTCATCTTTACTGACGAGACAACTGTAGCGCTTGAAAGATTTGCCCGTTTTGCATTCTACAAAAAAGGACACCTATCTCTGAAGCCGCGTCCCAAGTACCCAGTGAAGAGGCATGTGTGGGGTGCCATCTCTAGACAAGGACCAGGATGCATCATTATCTTTGAGGGTAAAATAATGCACAAATACACATGCTGTGCCTGTGGCCTTGCCTTATGCACTGGACAGCTGTACTGTACAGTATTTTGTACCCTAATGTTACTATACATTTTTCTTTTCTTGTTTCCAGGAATCATGAATAAAGTGTTCTTCCAAGATCACATAATTACACATGTTGTTGAATACATTAGGAATGATTTCCGATCTGGTCACCGGTTCTTCCAGGACAATGATCCGAAACACACCGCGTCTACAGCTCACATTCTTGCCAGTGGTATCAACTGAGTTAAGCCGCCAGCGGAGTAAGTTGAGTAACCATTTCTCATTGTTTTACACAGTTTATATCTCCTTACAGTAAGTAATTCACCTTTTTTCTCCCCTCCTACTGTATTCCAGATCACCAGATTTTAATCCCATCGAAATGGTATGGCATGAGTTGAAGGATTATATCAGAAAAGTGTGGAAACTTAAAAAAAGGATGAATTGGAAAAAGGGATACTGAATTTCTGGAACAACATACTCACCGTAGCCAGATGTAATAAATATATTGATCAAATTGCGACTGTGTTTGCCTATTGTTATACAACGTAATGGCCAGGCCTCGGGAAAGTAATAAGGCACAGGTAAGTATGATACAGGTAAGTATGGTCGTAAAAATAACCATGTCTGCATTAATTGTTTCTTTTCATTTTCAGAACTGCAGCAGTGAAAAAAGGAAGGGGGGATGTGTAAGATTATAGTACGGTGTTCATGTACAAACCAGCCTGTCCCCCCTATCCCACCCTCTCTCAGTAGTTACTGTATAGAAATTCGTTTGTGCAAAAAAAATGTGTTTTAAAAAAAATCTTTTGAAATACTGTATTGTTATTGTTTAATCATTTATTTCTGTTAATCAGGCACAGGTAAGTATGATACAGATACTTTACAGCACTGTAAGTACTATATGGCACGCAAACTAACGATGTCTGCATTAATTGTTTCTTTTCATTTTCAGAACTGCAGCAGTGAAAAAAGGAAGGGGGGATGTGTTAGATTATACAGTAGTACTGTGTTCGTGTACAGTACTGTACAAACCAGCCTGTATCTTACACAAACCCCCCTCTCCCACCCTCTCTCAGTACAGTAGTTACTGTATAGAAATTCGTTTGTGCAAAAAAAAAAAAAAGTGTTTTTATTTCTGTTTATGTTTTGCATGTCTATACAGTATTTTCAGAGCTGAAGCCCCCTCTCTCCCCGATAACCCCCCATCTCGCAATGCCATAACGAAGAGAAAGACAAGAGCTACTGTATTTTTGTACTGTATTATGCATTAAAAAAAAATGTATTTTTTGACCGACCCCCTATTGCAGATCTGAAATTCTTATGAACAGTTCAACAAAGCATTGCACTTCACATTAGTTTGGGAAAAAATATATATAAAAACAAAAAATATGTTTTATAAAAATTATTATATTTTTATTATTTAATCAATTATTCTGTTAATAATGCACAGGTCAGTATTCATTAACCAATAACATTCTATAGAAAAATACTATTTTCCTGCCTTGGATTATCAAACATGTCTTCTGCCCAGCTCATGATAATCATGCTACAGTACATTTACGTGAATGGCTCTGTTGCAGGGAGGGGGGGGGGGCTGTTGTGTTGTTGATAAGCTTTGAACTTCAAGTTGACTTGTTTTGTTACAGTACAATAGCAGTTTAGAAGGTCTTAGCTCAGCCTGTATCTCACACAACATGTTAATCTTATTACTAGTGTAGGGGGGGGGAGGTGTATTGTGTTAAGTTGTTGTTAAGTACACCATTTAAGAAAAGGCAAGTTTAGAAGGGCTTAGCTTATCGCACTTGCGCATGCGTGGCGCGCAGAACTGTGAGAGCAGGCTCGGCAAGATTAAAGCCAAAAAGCCAACCAATTGAAAATGAATGGTTTATGAGAGGTGTCGATAAGAAGTTGAAATCCTTGAGCCTTGTGTGTGTGCGGGGGGGAGGAGGGGGAAGCTGTATGAAGGATTGCCTGTAGTTCAAAGACATATTTTCAACAGGTCAGATAATGTTTTGATCCCCACACCCCCAAATAAAAATCACAGAACTACAGTATGCCACCCACCTCATAAAGAACGTACATGACTAGTGTGGAATTAAAAAGCAACAGTACAGGCATACCCCGCATTAACGTACGCAATGGGACCGGAGCATGTATGTAAAGCGAAAATGTACTTAAAGTGAAGCATGACCTTTTTCCCATGTATCGATGGATGTACTGTACTGCAATCGCCATATACGTGCATAACTGATATAAATAACGCATTTGTAACAGGCTCTATAGTCTCACCGCTTGCGCACAGCTTCGGTACAGGTAGGGAGCCGGTATTGCTGTTCAGGACGTGCTGACAGGCGCATGCGTGAGCTGCCATTTGCCTATTGGGCGATATGTCCTTACTCGCAAGTGTACTTAAAGTGAGTGTCCTTAAACCGGGGTATGCCTGTACTGCTTGATTCTCATAATATCCATAATTGCTATGCAAGCCCATGTTGATAACCCCCAAACATATATATTTGTAAAACTTGAATCTCATAATATCCATAATTGCTATGCAAGCCCATGTCGATAACCATTAAAAAAAAAAATTATATATATTTTTACAACTTGAACTAACTTCTAAATGAATGGGAAGTTATACACGCATGCGCAGGAATGTGATGCCACGCTCGGGAAGATTCAAGCCAGAAAGCCATCCATTACAAATGAATGGTGTGGCAGAGGTGTAGATAAGAAGTTGAAATTCTTGAGCCTTGTGTGTGTGTGCGGGGGCGAGGGGGAGAGCGCTGTATGATGGATTATCAGTTCAAAGAAATATTTTCAAAAGGTCATCATAATTTTTAATGCGCAGAAATGTGATACTTTAACATGCCTATGCGTTTCACACTACTCTGTACAAACGAAAAACAAGTGACAAATAGGCGCACTAAGGGATAGTAAACTTTATTAATAAGGAAAAGGGTAATCAGACAGTGGACAACCAAGGTCCAATGAAATGAAAGTAAAATGTGTTAAAATAACTGGTACGATCGGGGGATGGCACCGGGTAAAATCTAAATCACACTAGCACTACAGAAAGGATCCGGACCAGTCTGAGTACATACCCCATTTGAATGAGGGAAGTGAAGAGTGAAGACCCGCTCCCTCCGTCACTTGTTTTTCTTGTTTGTGAGCCCTCCTTGTGGGAGCTCACTTTTATAGGGGATGTGTGGAACCCACCTAGACTAACGGCTACAAGAGGGACTCTTTACAGTGGCATTCCCAGTGCGGAACAACACCCTTGTTTTTACTCTGTAAACACGCTGCTCTGTGTACTGTATAATATACACGCTGCTCTGTGTATACTACAGATACAGTACAGTACACACGCTGTTCTGGGTATAATACATGAATTGCTATTGGATTTTTATGACAACAACTCGCGATTGCCCCTTCAGTTTCTCAACGGTATTGCAGACAACGCTAAAATGCTCTTTTCTGACCCGGACAAAACGCTAAACAAGCCGCGTGTTTAAGTCGGCACGATTCAAATAAATTGCGCACCATCGCATGGGTATTCCGATCTACACACCGCGTTAAATGTTCGAATAACGGCCGCTCCATCAGTATATTACAATATACGTGAATAGAGTGATAAACCACTATCTGACCTGTCTCTACTTATCCCCAGTCAATTAGTTCCAGTTGTGTTATAACAACACCCTTCTATGTTTATAGATACTGTAGATAGATAGATAGATAGATAGATAGATAGATAGATAGATAGATAGATAGATAGATAGATAGACGAATAGATGGACGGATAGATGGACAGAGAGAGAGAGTCAATTAGTTCCAGTTAGATTAACACTTTTACCTGTTGGTGGTAATATAGTATTGCTCAAAACATCCAGGGGGAGCATGTGGGAAGATAAGAGAACAATATATACATATAAGTGCAGACGTCAAGTGATGTATGGATATAGATGCAATGTCTTGGCTCTTATGGTTAATCTACTCACAGGAGCAAGGTGATAATCTGAGCAGTTGGCAAATTGGGTTGCCACCCTTGAAGATGTCTATGGGCTGTACCCCCCTAGCGATTCTCCGTCGGCAGTGTATGTATAGAGAGAGGGAGAAGACTACATAGTGCGATCAATATGATATTTTATATGGAAAAAACATAATAAAAAATGCGCACTTACAAATTTCACAAAATTTAAAAGCATGTATCACAATATGTGAATGGAGGATCTCCCGAAACAGCTCACCGCCTCCTACAGGTCAGTCTGCTGGCTTCCACCGCTCTGCGTCCTGGACCGGAGCTTCCCTCTGCGCGCCCGTCTGCAAAATGTGACGTCACTGCATTCAGAGCTGGTTCTACGGATCGTCTCCAAGACCAAAATTGGTCCACTGGTAAACTCAACGCGTTTCGCCTCAGCTACCAAACTGTTTCTTGGCTTCGTCAGGAGTATGATCTGTGTTCTAATGGTGGCTATTTATACATATTTTCTCAATTAAAAATGGCTTAATTAATTAGCCCTGATTGCACTGGTTGGGTCATTATTGGAATCAGATAGGATTATAGTGATGTACTAAACATGGGTACATACATAACATTGGAACATGGGGAAATTGCACACAATTGATTACATACAATGTGTTTGACAATATAGAATAACAATTCAACCCTTAGTGGGTTTTATAACATGTCACCAGGTAGATGCTCATAATAACTGATGTTTGGCAAATGCAGGCATAACGAATGCTCAATGCATAAAAAATGAAAAATTCATAATATGAATGGGAGGTAAAAAGAGAATATAAACTACAAAAGATGCTAGTACTGGCCCTATTTATTTAAGGGAATTGATGACAGATTAATACGCCCATAGACATCTTCAAGGGTGGCAACCCAATTTGCCAACTGCTCAGATTATCACCTTGCTCCTGTGAGTAGATTAACCATAAGAGCCAAGACATTGCATCTATATCCATACATCACTTGACGTCTGCACTTATATGTATATATTGTTCTCTTATCTTCCCACATGCTCCCCCTGGATGTTTTGAGCAATACTTAACCTTTGGAACCCGTGACACAGGTCCCACCAGTGAGGTTTGAGCAAGGGGTTGGGTTATTAACCCTATCTGCACCACTTTTCTCATTTATTCCATTCACGAAGTAGCGCCTGTTTTTTCACTCTTTTCTACACTATATTGGTTGTTTTTTGGGGTGAGTGGGCTGCACACTTTTCACTATGGAATCTGGCAATACCAATGTTAATGTATTTGCTAAGAGATTATTAAGAAAGATCAATTTTGACAAAACAATAGAAGTTGATGTTCCGAATGATGAAAATGTGGATAACTTGATTAACGATGAATTTATCAAATTAGAAAAACTAATGATAAGAGATACAAAAAAGTGGTTAGACGTCGTGTTTTTACAACAATATAAAGAATGTAATATTATTCCCAGGGGACTGAGGGTTCGAAAGAAACCATCCTTCGATTTAGAGGATGAAATATTCTTAGCAGATTGGAATGAAAGTTTGGATAGATGTTCATATGGGCTCATTGATTTAATCATTAAACAGCAGAAAACACATCTTAAACAGCTAGATGAAGAAATCAATGAAATAAAAGATAAATTAACCCCCTTTGAGAACACAAAAGAATTTGAAGAAAAAGATACCGCACTCCAAAAGAAATTAGAGACTTTAGAAAGAGAGACAGATAACAACAAAAGCCTAAAATTACATAGAGATGAGGAAGACTACAGAAAGGGAGAACAAAGAAATTGGAAAATCAATAGAACTTTTAATAAATATTATAAAACTGATTACAGAAAGGATAAACATGGGGAAAAATACAATCATTATGACAATAGGAAAGTGCACACAGAAAGGGAAAGAGACGAGAGACTTGAACACCATGATAAGACAAATACACATAGGGACAACCATCAATCACCATCTAAAGAAGAATATAGAGGTAGGGATAGAGCGAATTACACCCCTATAAACCAATCTAAAAAAGATAGAAGAGATGAAGATAGACTAAGAAAACAACAAAAAAAGTCCCACTCTTTGGACTCTAGAGAGAGAAAAGACAATAAAGATAAAAAAGAACTAACTAAACAAAACAGCACAGATTCCTCTTTTTTAGGGGCAGAGGGGCCTTCCAGTTTGTGGGATACAAGTCAGAAACAACCACAGGCAGAGAAGGGGGCAAAGAGCAGCTCGAAAAGAGGAAGACTCTCAGAGGAAAGAGGGGTAGAAGAAAGCACAAGAGACCACAAAAGAAGTGCAAAATAAACGTTGAAAACGTCTTTAATCTTAGCACCACATCTCTGACAGACATACACAAAAGTGTACTATCAAAGGGACTGTCGTTCGCACCTATGAAGACACATAGTAGCTTCAACCTCTATATAGATGCTAATCGTTTCCTTAGGAAACTCACTGTGAAACGTTATTTTTTGGGAAGACACATAGAGCACAATATCACTAGAGAAGTACCACCAGTAGTAGCAGAAGAGAGGAAATTTATCCACACTGGATTGAAACAAAAATCAAAAATTTTCCCACATTTTGCTACTGGCAATCATTTAGATGTCTTTTTTGATATGGTCACTAAGGACTTTGAGACTCTAAACTCTGACCTAACAGCTAAGGGTAATAAAAAAGTAGAAAATCTCACAAAAAATGAGAAAGATGCTCTTAAAGAACTTATGGATAACCAAGATTTGGTCATCAAACAGGCTGATAAAGGGGGGGGAATAGTCCTTATGGATCGAGTAGATTACGAACGTGAGGCATCAAGATTATTGGGAGACACAAACACCTATATAAAACTATCGTCCAATCCCATTATCAAATACACTGAAGAACTCAAGACCTTGCTAGATAGAGGAAAGGAGACCGGCATACTTGATGAAAAAGAATATAATTTTCTGTCTCAAAATAAAGCCAAGATGCCGGTCTTCTATTTTCTACCGAAGATCCATAAGAGTGTAGTCAATCCCCCAGGTAGACCTATAGTCTCGGGGATTGACTCACTCACTGCTAACCTCTCCCTTTACATAGACACTTTACTACAACCGTATGTAGTTAAACAAAGGGCCTATTTGAAGGATACAGTGGACATACTTAATCTCTTAAATGGGATAAAATGGGAAAATCATTACATACTAGTTACTTGCGATGTTGCTTCGCTCTATACCATCATTGAGCACACACAGGGATGTGAAGCAGTTAGGAATGTTTTGCAGGAAGATGGTAGTTTACCAGAATCACAAATTGATTTTATGATTGATAGCATAAAATTCATACTAGAGCACAATTATTTTTGGTATGCACACACTTTTTATTTACAGAAATGTGGGACGGCGATGGGGACGAGATTTGCGCCAAGCTACGCCAATCTGTTTGTTTCAGATTGGGAAAAACATAACATCTGGGTAGAGAGCGAGCTTGGTGCAGATCTTGTCCTCTATCGCCGTTACATAGATGATATAATTTTTGTTTGGAGGGGTGGTGAAAACACTTTGTTAAAATTTATTGACAATATGAATGTCAATACCTACAATTTAAAATTCACGAGTGAATGGAGTCACCAACAAATTAATTTTCTAGATTTGAATATATATATCGAAGATGGGGTAATAAAAACAAAGACATATTTCAAAGAGATAGATAAGAACAATTTTATTAGAAGAGACAGCTGCCATTTACCAAGATGGATGGATAATGTTCCATCCAGTCAATTTACCAGAATCAGAAGAAATTGTACTGACATTGAACAATACCACACTCAATCAGAAAAAAATAAGGATAGATTTCTGGATAAACGATATTCTGAGGAGAAAATTGAATCAGCTAGGAAGAAGGCCGAGGGAGTTCACAGAGGCGATTTACTGATACCCAAACAAAAAGATAGAGCCAGGAACACCAAATTTGACTATGCATTCCTGACAGGATACAGTAGAGATGCCCAGAAAGTAAAAAAGATCATCACGAAACATTGGGAGATCCTTAAAAACGATCCCATCTTGGGCCCTAATATCCAGATAAGCCCAATGTAATTTTTACGAAAGCAAGCAACCTCAAGACAAACTAGCTCCCAGTGCGCTCAGGGACAACAAATCTAAGGATAATGGGTGGCTGAACAAGAAAGGCTTTTTTGGTTGTTCCACCTGTAGGGCATGTAGGTTCAAATCACCAGAACAAACTAAATTCAGTTCTAATGTTACGGGTGAGGTCTTCAATATCAATTCTTCAATGACTTGCAGAACAGATCATGTAGTTTACATGATAGAGTGTTCTTGCAAGTTACAATACATTGGCAAAACAATTAGACCCATAAGAACTAGGATCATCGAGCACCTTAGTGGCATTAGAAGGAAACTAACTAATCATAGTATCCCTAACCATTTTACTGAATTCCATGGTGGGGAACCGACATGCCTAACCTTCAAAGCCATTGAACATGTTTTACCCCATTGGAGGGGAGGTGATAGGGGTTTAGAACTTTTAAAACGGGAAACCTTTTGGATTCACCGTCTCAAACACTAGCCCCAAGAGGACTAAATGCTGAGATAGATATCACCCCTTTTTTGAATTAAACATCTGTCAATGTAAAGGTTGTTTTTTGCCTCTGCTCCCTCGTTGCTCTCACCTGCTTTCTCGTTTCAGATCTACCTCCAGGAATGGCTATTAGTCTCCAAAATATGTCTTTGTTATTAGCTATATATTCATTCTATATGCACTATTATATGTAAATGATATGTCACTACTATGGTTTGCTCAATAGATCACCCCCACGCCACATTTTTGACCACTGCAGCACATCCCTTTTTTATGTGTGTGATCAGTAAGCACAGTAACAACAGCCCTATCCCATATCAACTATAAATTAAATTTTAACAATATGAGCTAAGTATACACACTAATAAACACATATGAGTTAAGTATCCCTCAATGTGGCATAAAATGTCTAAGATTAATTTTTTTAATTAATTAATTTTTCGTAAAAACCTCATTGGTCTCTTTTTTGACCGTTTATCATATAAATATAGGCAAAATGATATGCCAACACTTCTGTTAATTACCAACAGAGCTCATGAACGTATTAACCTGTCATCAATTCCCTTAAATAAATAGGGCCAGTACTAGCATCTTTTGTAGTTTATATTCTCTTTTTACCTCCCATTCATATTATGAATTTTTCATTTTTTATGCATTGTGCATTCGTTATGCCTGCATTTGCCAAACATCAGTTATTATGAGCATCTACCTGGTGACATGTTATAAAACCCACTAAGGGTTGAATTGTTATTCTATATTGTCAAACACATTGTATGTAATCAATTGTGTGCAATTTCCCCATGTTCCAATGTTATGTATGTACCCATGTTTAGTACATCACTATAATCCTATCTGATTCCAATAATGACCCAACCAGTGCAATCAGGGCTAATTAATTAAGCCATTTTTAATTGAGAAAATATGTATAAATAGCCACCATTAGAACACAGATCATACTCCTGACGAAGCCGAGAAACAATTTGGTAGCTGAGGCGAAACGCGTTGAGTTTACCAGTGGACCAATTTTGGTCTTGGAGACGATCCGTAGAACCAGCTCTGAATGCAGTGACGTCACATTTTGCAGACGGGCGCGCAGAGGGAAGCTCCGGTCCAGGACGCAGAGCGGTGGAAGCCAGCAGACTGACCTGTAGGAGGCGGTGAGCTGTTTCGGGAGATCCTCCATTCACATATTGTGATACATGCTTTTAAATTTTGTGAAATTTGTAAGTGCGCATTTTTTATTATGTTTTTTCCATATAAAATATCATATTGATCGCACTATGTAGTCTTCTCCCTCTCTCTATACATACACTGCCGACGGAGAATCGCTAGGGGGGTACAGCCCATAGACATCTTCAAGGGTGGCAACCCAATTTGCCAACTGCTCAGATTATCACCTTGCTCCTGTGAGTAGATTAACCATAAGAGCCAAGACATTGCATCTATATCCATACATCACTTGACGTCTGCACTTATATGTATATACAGTATTGTTCTCTTATCTTCCCACATGCTCCCCCTGGATGTTTTGAGCAATACTTAACCTTTGGAACCCGTGACACAGGTCCCACCAGTGAGGTTTGAGCAAGGGGTTGGGTTATTAACCCTATCTGCACCACTTTTCTCATTTATTCCATTCACGAAGTAGCGCCTGTTTTTTCACTCTTTTCTACACTATGGTGGTAATATAGTTACATATATATGTGTGTGTGTGTGTGTGTGTGTGTGTGTAGAGGTATCTGTATTGCTTAACCAATTGCTTATATATTATGCATAGGCTACCTTCCCCCCCCCCCTGTATGCTATTTAGGTTCTATTGCTGTATGTTTAGTAGTGTTTACGAAGAGGAAGGGGTTTGCAACTGGTTGATAGGCAGCCGGTAGGGTATTTAAGCCTTCTATCAGTAGCCATTAGTATCCTTTGATAAAGTTACTACGAGTGACGAAATGCATTAGGACGCACGCAGCGTCATTACGTCACTATTGGGAAACAGTGTATTGAGGCTGAATCCTGTCTCCAAAGCTGCAGCAAAGCCACACAGCAATCTCTGCTTATTTAAGCTAGCTGAACTGCTGGGACTTTTATTCTGAAGATCCAGGCTCTTCCTAGAACAGTGTTTGAAGTGGATGAGAACTCGATTTACATCTCTGGTTGCCGACGGTATCCATCTGGCGTGGCGGTGACTATTTGAGTTCACAAATGCTTGTTTTATACTATCCTTGTGAGTGAGCCTGTTTCCTCCTCTTCCTATTCTTTCATTAAATATCCCAAAGATATGGGCCGTGCGCTTTCTTTTTTCTTTTGCCCCTGCCTGTATAACAGCTGCTGATTCCTCTGCCAGCTTATCCTCTGTTTAACGCTGGGGGCCTGCCGCCACATACCATCTCCCCCACCTGTCTGAAGATTTTGATGGGGGGGAGAGCAGGCCCCCCAAGTGTGTGGGCCCCCGGGCTTTGCCAAGGCTGCCCGAGCCATATCTATGGTCCTGCCTCCTCACGTTGCTATCTCTCTGTTTCCTCCCCATGTGCAAACTTCTATCTGCTGTCTCTCTGTCTCCTCTCCCCTCCTTTCTGTCTCTCCTCCCCCCTCTATTATGCCCTGCTCCTCTTTGCACTTTCTCCCCCCCCTCATTGAACTCCATGCTTTACTGTGTCTGTTCCTCTCTTTGCATACTATACCTCCTTCTCTCCTACTCATCCCATCTGTCTCTTCCTCTCGTTGCTGTCTCCAATCCCATTAAAATCTATTCCCCCATTTTGCTGGGTAAGTGAGAGACCAGCCTGTCTATCACAGAAGGGGAGCGATGTATGTATGTATGTATTTATGTATGTATGTATGTAGGTATGTATGTATGTATGTATGTATGTATGTATATCTTTATTTATACCCCACTGACATTGTACTGCACTTTATAAATACAATAGCGTATAGGGAATGATTATCAGTGCTCGACAAATGCTCTTGCCCCCTCGCTTCGGGGAGAGTGAATATTACCCGCTGGCGAGAGTTACTGGCGGCGTGGTGCGGCGGCATGATGCATTGTCTCCTGGCATTCTCCTGCGTCTCCCGCTTCAACTCCCGGAATTCTCCTGCAGTTTCCGTGAAAATGGTTGCGTGGTATCAAATGATGCCCCATTTCCATGACAATGGGATACTACGTGACATCGTGATGTCAAGTTACCATGGCAACTTGACGCCTCGTGGCATTGTGACGTAGCATCCCATTGTCATGGCAACGCAGTGTTATTTGACGCCCCACAGCCATTTTCAAGGAAGCTGCAGGAGAATGCCAGGAGTTGAAGGGGGAGAAGCAGAAGAATGCCGGGAGACTCTGCACCACGATGCCGCACCACAACGCCGGTAACTCTCGCCAGCGAGTAAAATGTGGGGGATTAGAGAGGGATGTTTTTTTAGGGGGGAGGGGCAGGGCAAGAGTGTCTTTTGTCTTTATTTATGGGCAAGTGGCTCTTTTTATAATTTGTCGACCCTGATTATAATAATACCATAAGCGCAGAAAATTCAGACAATAGAAAAGGAAATCCCTGCACTGGAGAGTTTTCAATCTAAGTGGTACAATATGTTGGGAAATTTACAGAGATAGCAGTTGAGGGAATAAGTACAGTACAGTAGATGGCACTATGGTTGGTAGGAGTGACTTTGAGTGTGAAATAGTAGCCATGAAGGCAGGCTATTGGGATGTTTCATTTGAGAGGTGAGTTTTAAGGTTGATAAATATTAAATTAGATGGGTAAACACAATTAGCAGGGAAAGAGGAGGCAGGGAGGCATGGGCGAGAGCATGTGTGTATATGGCTGGGTCAGTATTAGGTGAGATATCCCCAGCAGGAAGGAGGAATAGAGACAAAGAGAGGAGGTGAGAAGAGGATTTGTGGGGGTACTTTTAACAAGGGTGTCATGATAACGTCATGAGATATTAGGTATTTTAATCCCTCTGGTGCTTAAGGGGTTAATGAGCTACAGTTTGACGTTTCAAATACAACATTTGTGGTCTGTCTTGTCAGGAATCTGTGGGAGCTTCAAAAGGGCTTGATTGAAGTGGGTGTGAAAAGTACAGAGTGGGGTTTATTGTATGTTAACACCTTTTGCAGGCCTAGTTGTACAAGCTTAGCTTCAAACACATTCTCTAGATGGTTCTGCAAGGTTCAAGAGGCTTCGCTACAGAATGTATCAAACCAAGGGTGAAGAGAGAGAGAGAGAGAGAGAGAGAGAGAGAGAGAGAGAGAGAGAGAGAGAGAGAGAGAGAGAGAGAGAGAGAGAGAGAGAGAGAGAGAGAGAGAGAGAGAGAGAGAGAGAGAGAGAGAGAGAGAGAGAGAGAGAGAGAGAGAGAGGGAGAGGGAGAGGGAGAGGGAGAGGGAGAGGGAGAGGGAGAGAGATGGAGACAGAGAGACAGACAGAGAGACAGACAGACAGAGACACAGACAGAGAGACAGACAGAGAGACAGACAGAGAGACAGACAGAGAGACAGACAGACAGAGAGAGAGAGAGAGAGAGAGAGAGAGAAAGAGAGAAAGAGAGAAAGAGAGAAAGAGAGAAAGAGAGAAAGAGAGAAAGAGAGAGAGTTACTACATGTATTACTTGCTGTTCTTGGCTGATTCACCATTCACACATTGCCAGATCTGGCCCCCATCTTCTACATGTACAACCCCCCCTGGCTGACATATTAGCCCATACATGAATAGGTTACTGAGAATCCATGATGCACATGGTCTTGTATGGTCTTAGAAGCAATAACGCTCATAACCATATATGGTATCACTCCCCGGTACAATGCTACAGTACTTTTGCATTTACTGTGGTATTCCAGTGTCAGAGGAGTTAGACATTGCTTTATTTTGCTTTTATTTACTTAAAGCATGTGTTGCTCTGTCTTATTTGATTGTGCCAGCTTATGTACACACATAACTTTGCATGTATTACAACATATGTTATTAATTTCTGTTAAATAACATAAAGACAAAAGCGCAATCCTTTCAATTGTTTAAGTACTTTATTACTGAATCCGCGGATTGGATTCTGCAAATCCGTCAATGGTATCCAACGGTGGATAATGATGAATTTGCACAGATTTAAACTGACCAAGTCCGTCCGTTGATTTTACACTGCAAAACAGATTTTTGGGGGAAGAGTGCAAGAAAGTCCGGGAAACGGATTTGAGCAGATTCACCCATCTCTACTCCTGAAATGTCCCTTACAAGATTGCTAGCGGTGCCGGATTCTCTTTCAGAGTATACGGTACACTGGAGGGTGGTCATCTTAATTAAACCATAACCAGTCTGTATTATGTCTGGACTCCAGATACTGCAGTTCTCTTTTCCTCCCAATAAATGTTGGTCCGGAAATCCCTATAGACTTGAACCGTGATTTCCGACCAAGAAGGGCCTGAAAGACCGGGGTATATAGAATTGCCCCCTTAGTTGCAATGTAACATAAATAAGAGGGCCCTTATAATTAGCCGCTGTCAACTGCACATCTTAATCCTACTTATATATCAATCTATTTATATCTCTATGTAATCATTTTTCAGTAGCATTGAAAGTATTATTCAGAATCATTATGGTCACTGTTTTCTTACCATGATTGATGTCTTATTGCAAAAAAGAGCAGCTTCATATTTTCTAAAAATGTACAAGTTTACACATACAGTTCCCATAAAAAGAGTCTTAGTTTTTTCTTTTATCATATTACAACAATGCTGTTTTAGATATTGAAAACTCAATGTGATGTATACATGTATTGCACTTTCCCCCACCCCCTGGGAGATATAGTGGCTAGTGTGTATGTGCTGCTTTACCTGGGGCTCAAAGGAGGTCAGAGCCTCTGCTACTGTGAGCCTGAGGTGTACCTGATCCGTCAGTCGACAGCACCTCCACCTGCGCGGGATCCTAACTGGGTGGGATAACCCATTGCAGGACAATATAATAAAAACACACCAGTATAATATAACAGGTTTAATAGACACATAGAACAATAAAACACTAAAGAACACCCAGGCCTCGCAGGGCTGTAACCCCTCACCGTGCCTCCCCAACACTGTGTCCACACCCTAGTAGGGTTTACCCCAATGTACTAAGGTGCCCCTGGGCACCCAACCACCCTGGTGTCCACAGAGTCAAAGACCCAACCAAGTGTGTGAGACAGCGCTGCCCCACTAGCCTGTGTATTGTTGGTGCACTTGATGAGATGAGGTACCTGCTGGGTGGTTCAACACCCGGATGAGCTGATGTCGCAAGATGGGATCCACGGATCCGTTGACATAAACCCGAAGCCTCAGCTTCTACATTGGGTGGGTCATGCGTAGATTGTACCACGTTTGATAGTCAGTTCTTGTCCCACACCACCTGAGGCCAGACTGCAGTCGTGTCCTGGCTGTGTCCCTCACTTTAATGCTAAAGGGGCAGTGTCCCTATCTATGGGCCTGTCCCTGTAGCAACCACAAGCTGAGGGGAATCTAGGCCTAGCTTGGGCCTAACAGGGGGTATCTGGCCTAGTGCAGATGCCACAGACATCTGCACACGCACCTTACCCCTCCTTGTCCCAGCTCCGACTGCTGGTGTGGTCTCAGCATGCCAAACATATCTATCTAGAAGCAGGGGATCCGGCTGCTCGATTGGCTGCTAGGTGTCATAAGTTGTACAGCCCATGGGGCTGCTGGGAATTGTAGTTCCCCTGCGGAGCTTTGGGTGTAATGGCTGCGACTATTTAGCTCCTGCGCATGCGCGAGGTCGAGCAAGATGGCCGCCGCAACTCGGGATATCCTCTGCGCATGTGCGGCCAATACCAAGATGACGACGCCCTGCAACAGGAGCCGCCGATGCCTCAGGCGACGCGCTCGCCTGCTACAACACTCTGCACGTCCCCCCGCTGCAGCGGAGGTAAGCAGGAGAACGGGCGACCGGGGAAAGGACCCTGCTACATACACATGAGCTAATTTCATTATGTATTACACTCTGAGTGAAACAAACATGAGACAACATAACTTAAAATAAAACAGTATCTAAGAAGATTCAGAATAAGGGATTTCCCAAAACTGGCTAGATGATGTCGTAACTTTTGGCTGAAGCCTGATATAACTCAGCCATTTTATGTTCACATGGAAGAATTAGACTGATTCATCCTCTGTAATTCACTATAGTGCCAGTCAGGAATGAGAACATTTTGTGAGAAAATTCAACTTGTTCCAATCTTATCAGGACAATGCCAATTGCCAAGCTAACTTATTCATACTGAATTTTATTCACAGGGGTAGGGGTATGAGAACTATCCCAGATTTGTTTGCCCACTATTTCGTTCAAACTTTAGTTAGAAAATCTTGATCATTAAAAAAAAATGATGTTTGAATTTTGTACATAAAGTTCAATTGAAACACTATAACAAAATACCTTCAGCTGCTTTACCAAGTCAGTGTTTGGAGAGGGGGAAGATGAGTAGCTATCCACCTGGGTGTAGCCAGACACACACAGGCAGACAGGAAGCTAGAAAGGGAGGAAGAGATTGAGGGAGACACTTTTTTTTTTTATGAAGAGGCTATCTCAAAGGTGTTGGAGGGCTCTAACCTTCCTCTTAAAGTGTTGGGGTTTCCAGCTCTGGAGGTTCAGGTAGTGCAACGTGGACACCAGCCTAATCAGCAGTAGATATACCCATTGCTTTTGCTTCTACTAGTAGCATACAGTAGCTGCCGAAGCAATAGTGCTGTGGCTGCACCCCAGTGTGTATGGTATGACAGAACCCTCATTATCACCCACTTTGATTGAAAAACTCCAAACTAATGATTTTGGAATACTTGAAGAAAAAAAAGGTGGGATGCACCTTGATATTAAGAGAAAGTTGTAAGTCCCACAGAGCAGGACTGTTCTGTGGGACTTACAACTTTCTCTTGGGTGTTACTTTGCTCCAGAGAGCACCACCTGTATTACACAGGGCCAATCGGTAGGCACTTTATTTGGTATTAGTGCTTTTTCAGCCCCTTTTTTCCCATTGCACCTTGATATTACTGACCTAAGTGGCATTCTGGAAGCTGTTCTCATTCTCTGCACCTGCTTATCTCTGATACACACACCACCACTTACAACAGAATCATCATCAGCATATTCATCATACTCCTCCACCTCCATAATTATATGCTGTGTAATATTGTGTGCTGATTTTTCTGAATCTAACAATGTTTTGCCTCTTCTCCCTTTCACCACGACCAGGGACATACACTCTTGATGAAGATAACTGTGACAAAACCTTTCCCTGGTTTTAAAAGGCAGCACACATAGAGCCTGTCTGTAGCTAATGAGTCCAGCAGGGAGCTGTTTAATTATAACTAGAGTCAATTAGCCAGTCTCCACCTGGCTCATCAAGCAGCTTTAAATGTGTTTGCACAAACTGCAGAGGGCTCTTGAGCAAAGAGGGACTGTGTTGCCAGATGAGATTCCCAGGAAACCAGACCCTATATTCCAGGACACAGTGGTCACTGGAACCCGTCAACGGACACCAACCCAGAGACTGAAATAAAGAGCCCCCTGCTTAAAGGTACCTCTTTGAACTTTGGGGTCAGAGGTTGATAAGAGGCCTATCCTCCCAGCCTGAAGATAGGGATTGGGAAGTGAGTTTACCCTAATAAAAGGATAGGCTGTTTGTTTATCATCATCTTCAAGGCTGCTTCTTCCAACACAATTAACAGCTATTATAACACCAAACATATTATTATCTCCTACACAACTAGTAATGCACTGGTTAAGAAAATGCCTGCTCAGCTTGATAAATAGGTTTGCACTGGACGGGTGCTATCAGGGAAGGATTTGGGCAAATGAGTTGCAACAAGAGAGAGGTTCCCTGTACGATGCACTCTAGAGCCTCCACAAGTGTATAAAATGTATCTTTTAATAGTAGTAGAATAAAACAGATTCAGAGAGGATAACTATAGATTCTAAAACTAATAGAGCAGTGATCCTGTAGCTCAAATTAATGGGGTTCTGAGAAGAGGAGCAAGGTATGGCACGAGGTATGTTTAATGTGAAAAACAAGGAGTGTTAGTACACTGTAAAATGCTATTAAGAGAATACTTGTGGAATAACAGTGATAGTGCCCCTCTTCCATTCTGATTAATCCTGCTATGCTCCCAGAGCAACAACAATAATTAGCCCCAGACATAAGCAAAAACATTATGGGCCTCATGCAGTAAGCGACGATTATGTGAAATCGGCAAGCTTATCGATTAGTCATGTTATTGGCGTTTTTCCCTCTCCGTATGCAGTAAGTGCCGAATACATTCAAAATCAAGCCGAAAACAAATCCGCCCACTCTCACGATGATGAGCCGATCACACACAGGTGTATCGGCGTGCGTGGCGGGGTGCTGTTAGGTTGCACAATCACAAATCTTGCTGAATCAGGCGAAACAAGCATGTTTTTGATTGCGCGCCATATTTAAAGGCTACGTGTACTGCTAATCATTCTCTGTGTTGTTGGGAGTGAGAGAGAGAGAGAGACGCACAGAGCTGGACGATTGAAGATTTGCATATTGACTGAGAGACTTGTTGTGTATTGGGAGAGCTTTGTCCTTTGTTGTTTTGTTTACATCTTTGTCTTGTTTTATATGTGGAAGTGGGTCGTGTGATTGCCTGTACATTTCTTGTCTGTTTTTTGTGAGTGCTGGAAGTATGCCCGCAAAGCGTGGGAAGAGTGATGCTGGTGGGAGTGGGAGTGCTACTCGTGCGAGTACGCGTCGGAGTGAACGTTCTGTTCAGGGGAGTGATGTTGCTGGTGCACCGAGTGGTGTTGCTGGGAGTGGGAGTGCTGGTGCTGGGAGTGGGAGTGCTGTTGTTGGGAGTGGGAGTGCTGGTGCTGCGAGTGGTGTTGCTGGGAGTGGGAGTGCTGTTGTTGGGAGTGGGAGTGCTGGTGCTGCGAGTGGTGTTGCTGGGAGTGGGAGTGCTGTTGTTGGGAGTGGGAGTGCTGTTGTTGGGAGTGGGAGTGCTGTTGCTGTGAGTGGGAGTGCTGGTGCTGGGAGTGCTGGTGCTAGGAGTGTGAGTGCTGGTGCTAGGAGTGTGAGTGCTGGTGCTAGGAGTGGGAGTGCTGGTGCTAGGAGTGGGAGTGCTGGTGCTGGGAGTGCTGCTGGTGGCGCAGTTGCTGATGGGGTGTCTGGTGGTGGCGTGCTTGCTGGTGGCCAGCTTTTGGAGGCTCTTCCATTGGAAGAAGGAGAGTCCAGTCAGCACCAGCCAAGCTCTGACCCTAAACCTGCTCGGAAGAAACGTGTGGAGAAGCCACGTAATCCTCGCTTCAATGACCAGGAAAATAGGGCTCTTGTCACTGGCATTCTGGAGCACTATGACAGTCTCTATGGACATTTAGTAGGTAAGTGTACCTTTACATTTATTATTCAAATACATGTGATCCTAGGTCATCTGAGTTTTGTTCATATGCAAATATGGGTACACAATATCTTTCTATGTTCATTAGTGTGGAAACACAGCTTTTTATCATGCCTTACAAGGACAAATAAACACAGGCGGTCAATTTGCCAGAACTGCATACAATATGAATGCAAGCTTGCTTACATGTATAGGTTTAGTAGTGAATGCTCATGTGCTTCACATATTACACATAAAACAGCATGTTTGCTATCTCTTGGAACAGCTAGCAGTGTAGGAAACTGGTGCTTATATTATTATTAATTTACCTCATATCTTTTATATGTTTTTCAAGGGCGGACAAGTGCAGCAAGCAAAAAAGAAATGTGGGACACAATAGTCATTGGTGTCAATGCCTGTGGGAATAGTGTCAGGGACAAGTATCATTGTCGGAAAAGATTTGATGATATTAGGTCCAAATTGAAAAAGAAAATACAAGACCAACGCGTGCATGCTACTGGCACTGGAGGTGGGCCCACACCACAACGTCTCATATTGACTCCATTGGAGGAGCTGCTTCGGCCAAAATTACTTACCGTCGTCGTGGAAGGCTTGGCTGGTGACCGTGACATTGGAATTTATCCGTCACAATTTCCAGCAGGTGATAAATATTACTGTACTAGGCGTGTCGTTGCTTACAGTTATTTTGCATATTTACACTGCTTTTTATACTGTCTTCACAATATAAGCATACCTGCATCTATATATGTATATGTCTGATTCTGTATATATATATCTCAAAATAGACATATATGTAGTAGTCCTACTAAAAGCAGTAACTAATATAGCACGTGCCATTGCGTGCTCATTTACATGTGAATTCCCAAAATGCATAGCTGCAGTGGAAGCAATTGATGGTGGGCGAAGATGGGGAACAACAGGGTAGTACACATGTGTAACACATGTTCATGAGAAATTATTAGTAGCTACAGGTACAGAACAGAAATATGTATCATATTATTGTGTATTTTATTGATTTTACTCCGACAAACATGACATTACTGCCTATTTTAAGCATGCATCAAAGAAATTGCATGTAACGGCCTACAAACATCACTGGCACTAACACATCTATAGTTGCTTATGAAAAGGTCCATTTTTGCTTTATGTCATATACAGACAGCATAATGAGGCACACGTATCATATGTTATGTCATTGTTTTCATAACTTAAACACTGCAGATGACTACTTAGCTCATCTACCATTGTGTTAAAGCAGCTGCAATTAATATCTCATCACAGCATACACTTCAACAGAGGGGGTGGGGTTCAGCACACACACTAATTACAGCCTCATTTCACGGTCAACTTAGTTCACACCATTTTCACCTGTTTCAAGTAATTGAAAGGTGTGGCTCATTAGGCTTTTTGGGGAAGGGAATACCTTTCTTACAACCTGAATAGCACAACTGAAGTTAATCACACTCATTTGAAAGCTTAACTCTAGCTACTAAATGCCCCAACAACTCATTACTTATCAAAGCGTACGTCACACATTAGTTCACTCATATCTATAGTTGAACTACTATGAAAGACACATTATCACACACTGCATGTGTTGTCTTGTTGAGTCACAGCCACATTCAGGTGTGCCACATCTTCGATTAATGTACCACACATATCCTGTACCAAAAACAACACTTTTTGCAATATGACCACCTTCATGATAACCATTGTGAATGGTCATCTCATGATAGTTATGTACATTATGATACTGATATCACTACACAACATATGATTTTTATGTACTAATTTAATCTATTTATCCTCACGCATTACTGCAGAAACATAGTATGTTGTATGTTAGGAAACTCAAAACTTCTAAGTACACAGGCATGTACAGTGTTATTACAACTATTTATGTTCACTTTCACACACATTTTCGGTTAAGGAACTGATGTTGTTAGTTAATCATAAATACAGAACATACAATAAGTGTTTGTTCAATATTTACACATGTAAATGTAAAACTTATGTTATTGTTATATATAGTTGCCCCTGGAGGACATGTGTCACCTGAGATGGAACAAGTGTCTTCACCTGGGTCAGCCAGCTCAACACAACTAGAAGGTGAGTGTATCATTTGCTGGCCATATAATATGTGCTCTTCTATATGTTATGTTGTCATGTTCATTATTTGTTTTGCACATCTTCTTTAAATAGGATTACTTAGTGTCAGTGCAAATTAAGTGTAAGGCAACATGTATTGTGTTAGTGATGTGAACTATCATGTAGGACTTCTGAGTTTAGAGCAACTTTTCATTCATTCATATTTCATACTGAGTCCAAACATTATTCGTAAGTCAAGGTAGTTTTTAATGTGAGGTTATAAAACGTATGCTAACATGTTAGGTGTTACTTAGGACACAGTACAATTACATAGTAACACAGCATACATTAACATGCCATTTAATAATGTGTACATTTCTTTTTAGAACATCATGGTGATGAGGATGATGAGTATGATGAGGATGACGCCGCAGAAGAGACTGAAATACAATCATGTGATCATGAAGAGGTGCCAATAGAAACTGTTGTACCGCCAAATCGTCCATCAACTTCCACATACGATGCAATTGTAGCTTCAGAGGGAAAAATAGTGGACGCAGAAAATCGTCGCCATTCAGACATGATGACAGTGCTGGAAAGGATGATTGGACTGCAGGAAGAAACAGTATCACAATTGGCACATCTCCACAGAGTCTTCATTGAAGTGCCTAAACAGTTGCAAAAAATCAACACCTCATTCGAAGCATTAGTTGTTCAGCAAACCCAAGCTAATTACTTGAGAATGACTAATGTACCCCAATT
This sequence comes from Ascaphus truei, assembly GCF_040206685.1. Lineage (NCBI taxonomy): Eukaryota > Metazoa > Chordata > Amphibia > Anura > Ascaphidae > Ascaphus > Ascaphus truei. Next base: position 73,381,515 of record NC_134486.1, on the reverse strand, counting down.
CAACACCTCACAGGCTGGATCATTATATGCTGGCAACTTCTCACCACATTCATCTGATCTTCAGTCACCAGGTCCCAATGTTACCGGTCAAGTAGCACACATTGGTGTGCATGTTCCTGACGACATCCTACCGCTGCCATCTGTACTACATCAGCAGCTGACACCTACAAAGGAGGCCACAAAAACAAAACACAAGCAGTTACTACTGACCAGTTTTTGGTCAAAAACAAAAAAAGACTCACATGAAACAGACCGACCATCACTTGTGCAGTGTCTACCAACTTGCTCACATGTGTCAGTGGGCACAAGCTCTGTCGGTGAGTCACTTGCCACAAGCCCTGTCCGTGAACAGTCAGTACCCACAAGCCCTGTAGGTGAGTCACTGCCCAAAAGCCCTGTAGGTGAATCGCTGCCCAAAAGCCCTGTAGGTGAATCGCTGCCCAAAAGCCCTGTAGGTGAATCGCTGCCCAAAAGCCCTGTAGGTGAATCGCTGCCCAAAAGCCCTGTAGGTGAATCACTGCCCAAAAGCCCTGTAGGTGAGTCACTGGCCACAAGCCCTGTAGGTGAGTCACTGGCCACAAGCCCTGCCCGTGAAGTGCCAGAGGCCACTCAAAGTGGCTCTGTTGTGCCTAAAGTTGGTGGCAAAAGAAAAAGGAAAATTCAAGAGACAACAAGCAGGCCTGTTACTCGCTCGCAAAAGGAAAAAATAAATGTTATAATTCAGAAAATATGTCTTTGGCCTTGTTTTGTTGACTTCAGATTATCTAATTACTATTGTATGTATGCTGAAGACTGTGTTGTTTCCAAACTTTCAACTATGTTCTTGTACACGTGAAGTTTTGGAAATGTTAACACTCATAATTAATTGTGTTATAAATATTTATGTTTTAATCGTCTGTTCAGTAATGGTCCACCAGGAGCCAGTTGCTAAGTTTAGAGAAGCTGCCATTGACTTTGCAGCAAAACATTGCATTTGGGTGTGTTAATTGATGTAAGAATTGCATATGCATATTAGTCACATGCAATTATAAAAACACCTAAGTAAGTGCAAACATCTTTCTTGTACGTGTACAGCAGGATTATGTGTAAATTATTACTTACCTTTGCCTTGCTTGGCCATTGTAATTTTGTCCTTTAATCATTTGTGTGTTCGTTTCAATAACATCTCAGAATGTATAATAATATATATACACACACACACACTGAGTGTGTGTGTGTGTGTGTGTGTGTGTGTGTGTGTGTGTGTGTGTGTGTGTGTGTGTGTATATATATATATATATATATATATATATATATAGTACTATATAAACTGGTATACATGTATTTTACAAACTAATACACTTCATGCTTCCTTGTGAAAACACTATTTTAATAATACAGGCCTAATGTTTGAGAAATATCCTAAGTATGAGACTCTAACAGTATTGTGCTTAAACAAATGTTTATTACTTAATTCAATCATGTTTCTCACCATTTAAATAGGTTTCATACAAGGTATACTTAATGCCATCAATGTTGTGTGTACTCCTGCAATATTAAAATAAATAAAATATAATATATAAATATATATATATTTTTATAAGAGAGATATATTTATATATATATATATATATACACACGTATTTAAACTCATGCAGACAGGGAGTTAACCAGACTTTCACATACACACAGAAATGTAAGCGGGGAAAAAACATTTCTTTTTGCAGGTGTGTGTTTTTACTGATATGCCTGGCTAAGAACTATTTTCACACAGTGGTCTTTGTTAGTTTTCAAAAAAACACTATGTGAACGCATTCAAAGTCTAGGGATGTTTTTCACAAACGAGATAAAAGAAGGAGAAATGTTTCTCCCACAGTCCCATATCACGAACCACAACTGTTAACCCAATTAGACAAACAAATCCAATTGGCGTTTGAAATAAGGAGTCAAAGTAGTTAGTTTTGTTGACCTTGACAAGGAAAAACAGGAGTTTGTTAGCCATTCAGCACATTCATTTTGATGAGCAAATAACACAGACCTGCACACAGCTTTTGTGCTACTCAGACATGGCTGATGAATTCGTTAACAATATTAATCCCCTTTTAGGGTATAAGTACATGATCTGTGAAGCCATCTTGAACAGTCGCGGACAGAAAGCAAGCACACGCCAAATCGATGATTTCATTCGAGCAAAATATCCTTATTACCAAGACCGTAAGCATGCACGGATTTTTAATTCTTGAATAAGATTCAATTTATCAAGTAATGACTTGATTGAACGTGACCAGGATAAGCTACAACACACCTATGGTTTCTGGAAGATTGCCCCGGAAAAACAATTTCTCCTGAAAGACGGCACTTATATTGTCGTGAAAGGCATATTTATTCCTAATGGCAATAGCAATGCATCCGCTAGTACTGATCCGTTTGAATCGATACGTGCTGCAATATCTGCAGCCTCCATTCCTGAAACCCACATTGTACAAGAACAAAAGTACTATGATTATGTACCAAGCCTTTCAGCTGAAAATGCATTGGAATGGGAACCCGAAGAAATGAACCTACCTCCCGACCAATTATTTGAAGAAAGCAGTGGCGATTCCTATGAGCGCATCCTGGAGGAGATATGTGTCATACTGGATTCAGCGGTTGGGTCAAGCGTGGATGAAAATGCCTTGCATTTCTGGAGCGACCAGTTGCAGCCAGGCGAAGAGTTAATTCTAGAAGAATGGTAAATATAACAATCGTTATGCGTTGACTCTGCGTTTAAATTTTTTTTTTTTTTGTAACCACCATTTTCACTTTCAATGCGTGGATACAGCGTAACATTGCAGACTGCATAACATGTAGCGATCACAAACAAATTGTTTCCTAATACAATATAGTAGAACCTGAAAGAGTAGTACACATTGCTGACGGAATAAATATACGTACTTTCCTATCCCTTTAAACATATTAGCAACATTTTTCCATTACTCTAACACATACCTGTTTTGTTATCATGCAACATCTACAACATTGAAAACCGGGTCCACCACGTATGACGTGGGACCCTTGTCATGGGCCAAGGCGTCCTTAAAAAGGATTACTGATGTAAGTCCCGCCCCCAAGCGACGTGCGCGCCTCAAAGCCTATTGGCTGTCATGTTTTGTTATAGTAACGGTAACTGCAGTGTGTGATGCGTGCGGATCAGTGTTTGTAGGCGTACCCTGGGCGTTAGCCGAATGTTAATTGAGTGGGAGGAGTGTTAGCGTGCGTTTCACGCTGGCTTAACATGACGTCACACGTATTGCATTTGCGCATTGTGTTATCGGCCGTGCTTTCTGTTCAAACACGTCTGTTTAAAAAGAATACAGATGTACTCGTTTAGAACGAATGTAGTTTCGTCTTCATTGTATTTGAAATAAAGATGTTATGTTTACTGGTATTTTCAACATGTATTGAACGCACAACGTACGCTTTGTTTTGCGCATGCGCTAACAGTTAGTGGAGCCAAGCGTGAAGTGCGTGCGCACACAAAGATGTGCGCGCACATCTTTCAGTATACAGGCAACGTTCACTTCTTATACATAGTTATGCCTGCTACAAATTTAAAGAAACATTACATACTGATGAACAGTTTTACTTCTAACATATAAGTGAGTGACGTGTGTATCTACACAATCATATAGAGCTGCGTAACGCGTTGTCACGGATGCATATCTAGTAAGGTGCCATCTTTGACCATCATGTGTTTGCTGTATTTCAGAGATGTCGGGGAAGATACAATCGGATCAATGTATGATTTCAGAAGAGTCTACCTTTATATGAGATGATTGTGAGGAGGAGCCACCGACTACTATACTACATATGGAACTAATTTTATATTGCTTGCAGCGCTTATTAACAAAAAAGTAAAAATGTGATACCCTTATGCCTATATTGCATAAGCACTTAATTAACATAATGATGTTGCAAAAGAGTGCCTCATGAATTTTTATTGAGTGTTCTTTAATGACTACTAACATTTTATGACATGGTGTGTTTTATATATAACAACCATTCCCACTCTGCTAACACATTTGTGTATTCTAATATGTAATGGAACGTATGACTGTCGAAACTATGTAACAATAATAATAATAATATGAGCATGTTCATGTATAGGGCTGCTAGTTGTACGCAGCGATTTACAGACACATGTTTCAGCCTGAGGTCCCTGGCCCGTGGAACGTACAAATGTTTTTTTGCCGCATGAGGCACAGGGAGATAAAGTGACTTGGCCAAGGTCACAAGGAGCCCACACCGGGAATTGAACCAGACTCCCCTGCTTCAAACTATCAGTGCCAGTGTGTGTCTTTACTCACTGAGCCACTCCTTCTCCCAATGTAAAGGACACTTACAACCAACTAGGCATTTCTTGTTAAAAATCTCTTGTTACATGGGTATGTTGATAAAATGGTTTGGGACTGTAGCAAATAATGTTATTGGCCAGATGTTGTGGTCCCCTACAATGCATGATGTTCTGAATATGACATCAACATCATGTAATGAAGTACGTTTGTGTGTATATTTCATTAACCTAACTAACTATAGTTTACTGTGTTTATGAAACGTTATAAAAATAAATAGTATAGTCAATATGAGCATATAAGCTACCATAATAAAGCTGCTGTTATCATTTGTCGGTGTTATACATGGATCCTACACAAATTGATACACACACAAACAGTTGTCTTAAAAAGTGTGTCTATGCTAGTGATGAATGTGCTCCCGTAAGTAAACAAATAAGTACAGTTATCCCCTTGTCTCCAAACACCTCTATATTACATTAATGGAAATTATAAGGAAACATACATAAAATGTGATGAAATGTGAGTAATCATTATGTAATACAATGCACATGAAACCTCAAGAGTAGCTAAATGCATATACATGATACAGAAAGTACATATATGTAACATTTGTGTTTAAACCAATATGTTGGGTTTGTAGTTCAAATAATTATAGGAAGATTGAGGTAGCCACATCTTATGAGAGATGTCAGCAAATATACATACCATGATCAGTCATACTGCAAATATACCTATAATGCAAAGGAACAATATATAAATTGCAAACATTGACATGCCATCTTCAATACCGTAAAGAACACATCAAAGTGTGTATTTGGTGTTAAATGTGCAACACCATGTATATTTAATGACATTCAAAATGTAAATCAGCCTGGTGTACACATCATCTGGATGTACATGTTACACTGCACCAATAACATTGTATGTAAGCATACTAGAAGCATGAATGATTATGGGCATAATATGTGTTTTGTCTTAGCATAAGGAATAACACAATGCTAAAATATTATTGCTTTGTTACCCAAGTTGTATTCACATACACACAACTAAAGTACAATTGAAGAGGGATTATATAACCTGTGCAACAATAACATACCGGTGCCACATCCCTTTGTGCACACAGCAGAGAAAAGAAAGGTGTGCAACCCATATTCATCTGTGTCCTAACAGAAGGTTATATAAAGAAACATTATTGTTAATATAACATAATTAAACTATAAAAGTAGTACTAGGAACATATGAGTTTGTACTTACAAGAAAAAAATGAATTGATGAGATTCTGTCGTGTCTGGCCACCACTGGCTGTTTGTTCATTTTCAGCAGCTACATGGGTGGGATGCTCGTCTACCAAAGCCTCAGCTAGGTCTGACTGTACATTGTGCCTGAGTGCAACATTGTGCAAAATGCAACAGGCAAGGATAATATCAGACACTTTTTGAGGCTTGTATAGAAGAGCCCCACCAGTTCTGTCCAGACACCTAAACCTGGTCTTGAGTAGGCCAAATGTCCTCTCTATAACAGATCTTGTAGATATATGGGCTGCATTGTACCTCTCCTCTGCTTCAGTTTGAGGGTTTAGCACCGGAGTCAAGAGCCACGGCCTAATTCCGTATCCTGAGTCACCTATAATGAATGGAGCACACATAAGCTGACATTAGTGATCAAATTGTACAATGCCAACATTCCTAAATCAAAATGTGTTTTGTGTTAGAACATGTAAATGTGTACTCACCCAGCAGCCAACCAGGTTCAAAATGACCCTCTTCGAACGCATGGAAGACTGAAGAGTTCCTCAGGATAGAGGAATCGTGACTGGAACCAGGGAACTTGGGTACCACATGCATTATCCTCATCGTGGCATCACATACCACCTGTACATTGAGTGAATGGTAGTGCTTACGATTGCGGTACACATGCTCACTCTGACTAGGTGCAATCAAAGCAACATGTGTGCAATCGATTGCACCCAGCACAGATGGTATCCCTGCTATATTATAAAAGCCAGTCCTGACTTCCAGCCACTCTGTTGCCTCTGTAGGAAAATGAATATAATTCCTAGCGCGTCTATTGAGTGCATAGAGAAACTGGGACAAGGCCCGCGAGAATGTAGATTGCGAGACCCCGCCCACTATGCCCACAGTTGTCTGGTATGACGCGGAAGCAAGATAATGTAATGAGCACAGCATTTTAACAAGCCCAGGGACTGCACGACCTCTGGCTGTGAAAAAATCTAAATCCCCCCTTATCTCCTCATAAAGAGATAAGATTGCTGCTGAACTCAAACGATAGCGACTTACAATCTCCTCCTCACTCATCCCATCTAACAGGGTTCTCTCCCTGTACAGACGCGGACGAGGCACAAGTTGTCTCCTCTGTCTTCTCCTCTGATCTCCTGTCCCTCTACCTGTCCCTCGGCCTGTCCCTCTCCCTGTCCCTGTCGTTTCCGCGTCACTGTCACTGTCCCTCGGTGTGTCCCTACCTTGCCCTATATTATTCTCTTGATCAGCAAGCATGTCATAGAAAAGAATGTTCCTGCGTCTCCTAAACATTCGCAACATTTTGAAATGAGTAGCTGTGAATGAGCAGGTAATGTGCGTCCTTTAAATAGGTATGTGATGATGTCAGGTGACATAGTAAAATGCAAGGTGTTACATTAACATAATAAAGTACTTGTGTGGCAAGCTGTGTGCACTTGTTGTTCTAAGTATTTGTTGTGTGTATTCTGCAGGGAATGATGATATTTGGCAATGATGTGACGTGAAGCTTTGTACAAAGATTGCTTGCAAATAAATAGTTGCATGTGCAATGCATGTAACACTTGTGAACGCAAGAGTCAGTCATGTAATGAGACAAAAAGGCTGAGATTGACGTGGGAAAAGTTTTGTGTAACATGTGTAATTAGCCATGTTATTGTCACATGTTGCCAACAATGAATAGTCGTGTGCATATGCATGCATTTCTGTAAGGAGGATAGTTGCTATAGAATGAGTTTACAAGGTGTCCCAATGATGAATTACTGTACATGTGTGTATAAGTTAGGTTGAAGTGCTTGTAATGCAACGGTTACAATGTAAACATGCAATGTGATTGAGCGTCCAATAAGTGACGTCATGAAAATAGGGAGGACCCAAACGTAGATGTAAACATGAGAATTTAGATGTACATGAAGGTTTAAAGATGCGTGACACATTACAAGCATTGTGTAATGTAAAGGAACATGAATATACGGTGTATGTGTGACATGTGTGACATGTGTGACATCATGTAAATAATTGTCGCTGAGTTGAGTAAAATGTGTGATATGATGTGAGGTTCTCCTTTAAGAGTGTAGTATAGTATTTTCCCTTGCCACATCATCACAGGATGAGTAATGTGACCCGCAAATGCTGAAAACATGTAAAAGTCGAATGTTATGCAAATAAGACACATCAGCTGTGACACAATGCAGGGAATGCCCCCACACTGTAATGCAAATCCCCCTTGTATTGTGAGCAATGAAACGTAAACAGTACTATACTGTTATACGTCCCCGCTCCATTGACTTCCATTGATGTACAGAAGATTTTTTTTTTCTAAGTGCCGTTCCGGCAGCCTTAGCGATCGTTCTCCCGTCCAAAATGCCAACTTTAGTTGGCGGGAGAAATCGGCCATAACATCTCAATTTCGTAGTGCCGATCAGCCCCGATAAGCTGTTTTTTTTTGTTGAATCCAGCCGATTTAAAAAAGTGGCGATCAGTGTCGAAAACAGGCTTATCGGCAGGCGACTGGCCATAACCAAATTATCGGCTCCGAAACCTGGCGATATGAAGCACTTATCGGCGCTTACTGAATCTCAAACCCAATTTTGGCTATAAAATGGCCATATTTCCCTTATCAACGCTTACTGCATGAGGCCCTATGACTTTTAAGGAGAATCATAAAAGTCCCCATTGTGCCATATTCTGTGGTGTTTCCTGAAAACTATTGTATAAGGGCACTGTAAAGGTTAAAGACTTATAAGATCACCTTATGACCTAGACTCACTATAGGTACAGTAGATAAATGAAAAAATTGGCTTATCAGTATTATTCACCATTTTTTTTATTAACCTATTTAATACAGTCACAGCAAAGTTGTAAACTGTCACAGCACTGTTTTTGCAAGGAAAATGTTAGAAGATAAAGGGGCAGTATTTAAAACATTGTTAGAAAAGCACACTTATCAATGTATACCCCTGGCTAAAAATTATAAAAGAAATACGTCTAAACAAATGTGGCTAAATTAACAAGTAGTGGAGGAAATAGAAAAGAAGGCGTAAAGATTCTTAAAGTCAGAAAGGACAGAGGCATATAAAAATTATAAGGAATGTAAAAGAAGTTGCAATGGTGCAATCAAATTAGCAAAAATGGATACTGAAAAAAGATTTGCAATAGAAAGTAAGATCGACCCTAAAAAGTTCTTTAAGTACCTTAATAACCCAAAAATTAGAGAAGATAATATATGAACCTTTCATGTGAGATGGGAAGGCAGATTATTGGAGATAAGGAAAAAGCAGATGTATTAAACACATTTTTTTGCCTTTGTGTTTACCAAGGAAGAATCAATTGCAATAGTTATGCCACAGGAGCAAACAACAACTTACAGTATATATTAACGAATAATTGGTTAACTGAGGAAGAAGTTCATAGGCAGCTTGATAAAATTAAAGTGAATAATTCACTTGGCCCCGCTGGCATACATCCAAGACTTCTTAAGGAGTTAAGTTCGGTAATAGGCCAACCATTACATTTAATATTCAAGAACTACATTTCCACAGGCTCAGTACTACAAGATTGGCGTATAACAGATGTGGTGCCTATATTTAGAAATGGACCAAGATCACAACCGGGGAATTACAGACCTGTAAGCCTGACATCAATAGTGGTGAAGCTACCTAGTTTTAGTACGGGATAATATTCAGGAATACCTAATGGTAAACAAAATTATTAGTAATAGTCAACATGGATTTATGAAGGATAGGTCATGCCAAACTAACCTTATTAGTTTCTTTGAGGAGGTAAGTAGGAATTTAGACCAGGGTAATGCAGTTGATGTGGTCTAATTAGATTTTGCAAAGGCTTTTGATACAGTTCCACGCAATCGATTAATGTACAAAATAAAGCAAATTGGACTCAGTAAAAATATTTTCACCTAGATTGAAAACTGATTGAAGGATAGGCAACAGAGAGTTGTCATAAATGGAACTTTTTCAGGTTGGGCAAAGTTGTGAGTGGAGTACCTCAAGGATCGGTACTCTGACCCCTGTTTTTAACTTGTTTATTAATGACCTTGAGGTTGGCATAGAGAGCAAAGTCTCCATCATTGCTGATGACACTAAATTGTGTAAGATAGTGGAATCAGAGCAGGATGTAATTTCTCTCCAGAATTACTTGGAAAGACTGGAAACTTGGGCAGGTAAATGGGAGATGAAGTTTAATACAGATAAATGTAAGGTTATGCATTTGGGAAACAAGACTAAACAGGCGACTTACAAATTAAATGAGGATAAATTAGGGGAATCCTTGATGGAGAAGGATTTAGGACTGCTGGTAGACAGCAGACTTAGCAATAGTGCCCAAAGTCATGCAGTAGCTGCAACGTTAAACAAGATCTTATCTTGCATTAAACAGGCAATGGATGGAAGGGAAATAAACCTAATTATGCCTCTTTATAAAATATTAGAAAGACCACAACTTGAATATGGAGTACAATTTTGGGCACCACTCCTTAGAAAATACATTATAGAACTAGAGAGAGTGCAGAGAAGAGCCACTAAATTAATAAAGGGGTGGATAATCTGATATATGAAGAGAGGCTAGCTAAATTAGATACATTTTAAAAGAGGCGTCTAAAAGGGGATATGATAACTATATACTAATATATTCAGGGACAGTACAAGGAGCTTTCAAAGGAACTATTCATCCCAAGGGCAGTACAAATGACATGGGTCACCCCTTAAAGTTAAAGGAAAGGAGATTTCACCAGCAACAAATGAAAGGGTTCTTTACAGTAAGGGCAGTTAAAATGTGGAATTCATTACCCATGGAAACTGTGAATCAGATACAGTAGAGCTGTTCAAAAAAAAGGTTGGACATCTTCTTAGAAAGGAAAGGTATACAGGGATATATCAAATAAGTAAACATGAGAAGGAGGTTGATCCAGGGATTAATCTGATTGTCAATTCTTGGAGTCAGGAAGGAATTTATATTTCCCCTTATGTTTGTATCATTGGATGATATTTCACTGGGGTTTTTTGTTTGCCTTCCTCTGGATCAATATAGTCTAAGTACGGATATAGGATAAAGTATCTGTCGTCCATCAATTTCGACCTACTGTATGCTAAATTTAGACATGTCTTTTTTCAACCTCATCTACTATGAAACTATGTAACTTTGATTTTGACGATAGTTTTTGCTTTAGTCGTTTCAATTTAGGTGTATGCAAATGATTTATTAATGCCAAATTACTTGTGCACGGGCTATTCACTAACCTTTGATATCGGGCCACTGCAAAAAATGATCTCCAATTTGTATCACCTAGCAAACATTGACCGGCATCAGGTCTTTCTTGCCTATGAATATAATAGTCACTATATACAGTACATAGACATGATAACCTAAACCAACCTAGAATAGATGATAAAAGTACATTAAATACACATATTTTTAAAATATAAATTAACATCCTAGTAGTCAAAGGGGCCATCTACGAGCAACTCATTACTAGCTGTGACCTTTCTTCCAGTCACAGGACATTTGTCACCACTTCCCCGCCCCCTTCCCCCCCCTCTCCACCTTCCCTATTGGCAGCCCTGATGCAGGGCCGGATTGAGACCTTTAGAGGCCCTAAACACTGAAAAGATTATAGTGCCCCCCACATGTAATTGAAAACAAAAACAATATTAATCCATAAAATAAAATTTTATTTTTCGAAATTACATAAAATGTACTTGTATGCTGAAATTAAAATAGCTTTTTTTTTTACAAATTCAATAAAAACTGCTTCATTTTTGATTTACCAAAAATATATACAGAATGCATAAATATTTAGCATTACCATTACGCTTATTTAAGTTACTAATAAAACAGTATAAAACTTACATTTGCTTTGAAAATAATTGCAGTATTTAAAATTAGACAAAAGTTTTGTACATACGAAATACTGTACTGAATTTTGAATCAAATTTGAAACAAATACTGTAAACAAATTTGAAACAAAATCTTAGTATAGGGATTCTAACCTTTCTATGGCCCGCGTCACCCAAAACCAAACCGAAATGAGATTAGGCTCGAAATGTGGGGGTTATGCAAAGCCTTGCATTGGCCACGTAGTAGGGATGCAGCAACGAGCCATAGAGGACTAACATATAAAATTGCGTCGGTCCTGACATCTAACTGTAAAAATGAGAATGATAAATGGCAGATGTTGAAACTATTGTGACCTACTGTACAAATCAGCACATACAAATTTTCCAAATGCTAAAATAAGTGAAACATATTATTCAACATATTTCTTGGCTATTCTAAACGAATTCAGGGTTTTTGTGCACAAGTTATCAGAAACTAGTGTGGACAAGGTGAAGTCACAAAGTGAAGAATGGTACTGTATTAGGGTTATGAGAAAATAGCAACTCGCAGCCCTGCTGTAGTAGTGAGTGCTACACAGAAGGGTAAAATAAAGTGGTGTTTTGGGTAAATTAGTTACAAAACAGAATCTTCATATTGTTTTGATAATTCTAAACAAATCATCACAGAAGCAAAACTTCTTTAAAATTTACACTTTTACTAATCATGGATTGAAAAATAATTCCATTCAGCATTACACATTTAATAGTACACAGTTAGGAATTCCCTTGTTACACATACTGTAAAGCTCTTTTGGGAAAGGGAGGCCGTTATTCTCCTGGGCTATAACTGATGTATACCGTATTAACATTGAATGCAAGTCCTAAGCACTACATAAACACAACAAGAATTAGCATAATACTTAAAACACTGTACAAATGGACAATGTTGCTTGTAAAGTCTCAGGAGGATGTTCTCTTCTCTTATTATTCCTTTACTTTCTTATGCATATTTATAATTCCCAATTCCAAAGCTTTTTTTAAATACTAGATTTTATACAATTATAAATCATTTACTTAATTCACAATTTACATGTTATTTTGGATTATGGACAGATTTAAAGTTATTTTACATTGCTTCATAAAAGATGCTACCTTAGTTGTGGTTAAATGTTAAAATAATTTTTTATAGGAAAGAAACATCTAGTTTCCACAATTTTGTCCTTGCGCAAGTTTGTCAATTTTATGTGCCACTCCCAATCTAAACATGATATTGTCCAAACTTGTCTCCTCATAAGATGTTAAGCAAAATATGTTGCTAGTACTGACAGTCTGAATGTAATAAAAGGCAGTAAGGCTGATGTATATGCAGATGTAGCTGTACATATAGATGCTACAATACAGATGCAGCCAACATGAAGTCAGGATGTCTCTAGTTAACCCCCTCAGTCGCTTAACGATCATAACCCCAACCAACAAAACACAATGGGATATTCTAGTAGCTCTGATTTGTGTCCATCTATGTCAAAAGAGCCCTTTCCGATTGGATTTGCATGTTTTGGTATTCTGTAAGAAGGTCTTGCATGTTTAAACCATGCGGAAAAGGCGTTTTTAGAGGTGGTATTGTTCCGGCTATACAAATCCAAGCGAATGACCAAACTCGCAATTTTTGCAGAATTGCTGAATTGTAGTAACTCTGAAAAGTGCAAAGGGCTAAAGCACTTTAAACATGGGCCTGTAACTCAGGAAGCTACAAATACAAAAATGCCAATAAACCAATTGATTGGAACAGTGGTACACCATGCCATATGGGCATAGTTTCCCACTATGACAATGAATGGGCAAGCTGTAACAAAAAAACAAGCAGCAAATGAAATACATTACATTTCAATATTTAAAAAATGCCCATAAACCAATAGATTGACACAGTGGAACACCATGCCCTAAACGAGTACTTGATGAGCCCCTCTTCCATCGCGGAAATGCTCACGGGAATAAATACCCTTCTTTGCAGCATCCTTAGCTGCACCAACTCCTTCCCAACCTTCCCAACTGTACCTTTCTTGAACCATCTCTGGACAGGGTGAATTCCTCTGCAACCAGAACAGGCATCCTTGAAGCGACATGTTGTTCCCCACTTGCAATTTCCTTCCTTATATGTGTAGCCCTTGTACCCCCACCCTAAGTGAGATTGAGAGGGTGGTCTGCTTCATATCTGGCTACTGCTTCAGGGTATTGGGCTGTATACCTGTTGTAACAGGAGGGCTGAGTGCTCCGTGATGGTGTGAGGAGAACCAGGACAGGGGTGCAGGTTACCTTTGTTCTTCAGGGGTGCAGCGCCTCCAGTCAGCATAGATTCTCTGCAGGGGCAGGGGATGACCCAAACTGACATCTTGTTCTTCCTTCACAGCAGCAGACAGTAATCACACTGGTTCTGATACAACTGGCTTTATTGCAGGCAGGTGGTAATAATACAGTGAGCACAGAGGTATCATTTTTCTCTCTTGTCTCCCATGACGGTCAGAGCCCTGACTCAGGCATTTGGCCCATGTCAGGCCTGCTACACTCTCCTCCCATCTCCTGGTGGGATGGAGGAAGTGGCTCCTCACTACACAGGTGGAGGGGAAAGACTGACTACCAGGAACAACCTGGAAGAATCATAACTCCCAGAATTTAGGAGAATGACAGAATTTATAACCTGAGATTGGGGGTTGAAAACCAGCCCCATAACAGAACAGGTTGAATACTGATTGGTTCATCTAAAAGCAGTGATACCAATAAGTATCCTTCTCTCAGGCTGACACTCTCTGGTAGTTGCTAGGCCTGTCCTTGGATACCTGAAATGTATCCAAGTCATCAATACACATACAGAGTCTAAAGAAGGAATTAACCCCTCCACTGCCAGCACCTGACAGGACTGACATTGGAAGGGCCCAGGAAAAAGAAGTAGCGGCCGGGATGCATGCTATATATGGTACATCCAGAACTCTCCTCTCATGGAGCTGTTTGACTACCCAGTGCAATTGCACATTGATGAATAGTATGGTGGATTTTCTAAAAATCCTGTCTGAACCACAGCTTTCTTCATGACTAAAAAAAGCTAATTGTGCATGGTTCATGACCTTACTGTATGTCAAAGGTTTGCACGTATATTTAATATACAGTATTAATGTGCAAAATTCTCTAAATTCTCCAGATTTACTTAATGCTGAGACTATATACTGTATAGGGCACACCGTATTTTACTCACGTTCTGCAATATTTAGCTGAAAGTCAACTAATTTGGCATCATTATTAGCCCTTTGAGGCTTAGCAAAACATTTAGCAGAAAATTTAATTTGGGGGGAAGGCGCTTAAAATATTGTAAATGCATTTTGGACAGTTTCACACATCTTTAGCCATAAAGATTGCTTCAACATGGAGTATGTATGCATCAATGCTAAAAGTCTCTAAGGATATTATGAAGAAATATGTAAGTTGTGAAGGTCAGATTTTCCCAAACAGTCTGCTTTCTGTCCCATGTACACACTCCCACACTTACTTTGAAGCTCAACAGCTCAATGTCAGAATCTGGCATTCATATACAGTATCATTTATGTACTGTAGTAGTGTAGCCACTTTGCTGAAACTATCCCCCCCAATAAAAATAAATAGTATTAAACTTGTAGCATGATTTCCTTTCCCAAGAAAATAAAAATCTCAGCATCTAACTCTAGCTTGCCCACAAACGATCGCCATCATAGAAATGAACAGTGGATTTAAAAATACAAACAAAATGTTTGCAGGGATATGCTATAAACAACCAAATATCTGTGAGATAGAGGAAGCCAAAATATATTTGCAAATGGAGATGGCATCTAAACTAGGTCATGTTTGCATAAAGGGTGATTTTAATTATCCAGATATAGACTGGGGCAATGAGATTAGCATTACAATGAAAGGAAACAGGTTTTTGGGGGTACTTAAAGACAATTACATGACCTAAATTATTGAAGAGCCAGGGCAGGTACTGTGTCTGCAAAATGTCTCTGTAAATCGCTACGAAAAACTAGCAGTGCTATACAAGAACAAACAATTATTATAATATTATAGCCCCCCCCTGCTAAAATCAGGCCCTTATTAGCATGACGGCTATGGCAGCACTCTGGCAGTGTCCTACATGTGAGAAGCACCAGAGGCAAGTTATATCGTTGCAATATTCAGGCCCCTGCTAGTCTGGGGAGCATGACTCAGAGCTAGGAACATTCTGGTAGGTCATGTGACTTGTGCTTCGTAACATCCAGTTTTGCCCAGAGACTGGGGGGGAGGTTTACACCCCTTGGGTATATAAGGTGGGGATCCACCCTAGAGAATTAGTTCTGTAGAGATCCTGTTCAAGGTGCATGGTGCAGGCACAGAGGTTCCCATGCTGCAGGGAGCAGGGCTATAGCCAGGTTTAAGTAGGGACCTGTGACTGAGCCTACTCCAATCCTATCCAGGGTTAAGTTGGATCCAGGGAGGAACTGCAGGCAAAGGGGGAACTGCTGCATGAGAGAGATACTGAGAGCCTGTCCTGTCAATGCTGTTTGGTATGCTGATCCTGCTGAAAAATAAAGCAAGCATCCTGTTAAAAGTTCCTGGCACCCTTTTTCTACTTATTCTACTCCTCACTACAGCCTAGGCCTTGATCCACAGAGAAGCCCTGAGACTAATGGTAAAACTGACTGAGCTACACGACGCTGAAGCAGATAGAAATCCTGTTTGCAGTGCAAAATAGAGACTGAATACGTGTACACCCTATCTTCTGCATGCAGGGGGTGGGGGGGTGGATAGGGGTGTTGCATTTGGGAAACAGTGATCATAATATGGTCTCATTTTAAATAAATTACCAAAAACCATATTACTTGGGTTTAACAAAGACATAACTTTTAGAAAGGCAGATTTGAATAAACTGAAGAATAATCTACAAGGAATAAATTGTGATTTATGTTTTTGCAAGGAAAAATATGGAAGATAAATGGGCAGTCTGTAAAACATTGTTAGAAAAGCACACTTATCATTTATTATTGGGGAATAAATATAAATCTAACCCAATATGGCTAAATAGGTAGGGGAAGAAATGGAAAAAAAGAAGCAGGCATTTAGATTCTTAAAATCAGATGGGATGGAGGCATCATATCAGAATTATAAGGAATGTAACAAAACTTGCAAATGGTCAATCAACGTAGCAAAAATTGAAAATGATAAAAGGATTGCAATAGAAAGTAAGATCAACCCTAAAAAGTTCTTTAAGTACCTTCATAACAACAAAATTAGAGAAGATAATATAGGACCCTTTCCGTGTGTGATGGGCAGGCACATTATTAGAGATAAAGAAAAGCAGAGGTATTTAACAAATTATTTGCCTCTGTATTTACCAGGGAAGAATACATTGCAATAATAATGCCGCAGAAGGAAGCCACAACCTCTACACTACCGACACGTTTAATCCGAGCAGGGCTAGTTCCGCAAGCCGGGGGATGCCCCGGCTTGCTAGCCCCACTCCCTCGGCGTGCCGCGCGTCACCGATGCGCGGTCACGCATCATCGGGTGTCAGCGCCCCCTGCACGCGCGTCCAGGGCTCCCCGAGGGAGCCCTGGTGTCCCGCGATGTGGGGGACGGCGGCAGGGGGTTCCGGGGGACCCGGTGGACCCGGCGGACCCGGCAGTGGGAGGGAGAGCGCCCCGATCGGAGGGTGCTCTTCCGCTGCTTCGGCTCGCGCCCGGCACCCTCCGGCGCGCGCCAGGTTACTGCTGCGGCCGAGAACGGGCAAATGCTCGAATAAACTCGGCCGCAGCAGTATATTAACTAACAATTGGTTAACTGAGGAAGATGTTCATCAGCGGCTTGTTAAAATTAAAGTAAATAAGGTACCTGGCCCCGATTGGCATACATCCATGAGTTCTTCCGGAGCTACGTTCAGTAATAGCCAAACCATAACATTTAATATTCAAGGACTCCATTTCCACAGGTTCAGTCCCACAAGACTGGCATAACGTAAACATGGTGCCTACTGTATATTTAAAAGGTAGCTAGATCACAACTGGGAAGTTACAGACCTGGAAGCCTGATATCAATAGTGAGGAAGCTATTTGAAGGTTTAGTACAGAATAATTTTCAGGAATACCTAATGGTTAACAATTTTTTTTAATAATACTCAGCATGGATTTATGAAGGATAGATCATGCCAAACTAACCTTATTAGTTTCTTCGAGAAGATAAGTAGGAATTTAGACCAGGGTAATGCAGTTGATGTGGTCTACTTAGATTTTGAAAAGGCATTTGATATGTTCCACATGAGGTTAGTGTACAAAATCAAGCAAATTGGACTCGGTAAAATTTTTGGCCTCCAGATTGAAAACTGGTTGAAGGATAGAAAACAGAGTTGTCGTAAATGGAGCTTTTCAGGTTGGGCTAAAGTTGTGAGTGGAGTAACTCAGTAACTGGTACTGGGATCCATGCTTTTAACTTTTTTATTAATTACCTTGAGGTTGTCATAGAAAGCAAAGTCTCCATCTTTGCTGCTGACCCTAAATTCTGTAAGATAGTACAATCAGAGCAGTATTTAATCTCTCTCCAGAAGGACTTGGGGAGACTCGAAACTTGGGCAGGTAAATGGCAGATGAGGTTGAATACAAATAAATGTAAGGTTATGCATTTGAGAAGCAAGAATAAACCGTCAATTTACTAATTTAATGGGAATAAATTACTGTAAGAGAATCCTTGATGGAGAAGAATTTAGGAGTGCTTGTAAACATCAGGCATAGTGCCGAATATCATGCAGTAACTGCAAAGGCAAACAAGATCCTATCGTCCATTAAACTGGGAATGGATGGAAGGGAAGTAAACATAATTACTGTATGCCCCTTTATAAAGCATTAGTAGGACCACAACTTGAGTATAGAGTACAGTTTTGGGTACCACTTCATAAAAAAGACATTATAGAACTAGAAAAAGTGCAGGGAAGAGCCACCAAATTAATAAAGCGGTTTGAAAATCTGACTTATGAGGTAAGGCTAGATAAATTAGATTTTGTTTACATTAGAAAAGAGGTGTCTAAAAGGGGATATGGTAACTACTGTATGTACAAATATATTTGGGAACAAAACAAGGAGCTTTCAAAATAAGTATTTAGCCCAAGGGCTGTACAAATGAAATGGGTCATCCCTTATGGTTGCTGGAAAGGAGATTTCACCAGCTACAAAGGAAAGGGTTCTTTACGTAAGGACAGTTACAATGTGGAATTCATTACCCATGCAAGATGCAATTGCCATCTTCAAAAACAGGTTGGACACCTTTTTTTTTTCTTTTTTTTAGAAAGGAAAGGCATACAGGAATATAACTAATAAGTAAACATGGGAAGGATGTTGATAAAAGGGAGTAATCTGGTTGCCAATATTTGGAGTAGAAAGGAATTTATTTTTCCCTTTATGGGATACTGTAGCATTAGATTATATTTCACTGGGGTTTTGTGCTTGCCTTCCTCTAGATTTATATACAGTACTGTAAGTACAAATATATGATAAAGTATCTGTCTAAATTTAGCATAGGTTGAATAACGTATGTCTTTTTCAACCTCATCCACTATGTCAGGGGTGTGCAAACTGAGGGGCACACATTTTCTAAGGGGGGTACTAAACTGAGCCTTATACGTAAAGAAGTCCCGCGCTCTTCCCCACAACATTTAAAGTGATTGTCGGGGGAGAGCGCATGGCCTCTGTAACTGCCTCTTTCCTTCTCTCTAGCTTCTCCTCCTTCGTCTTCTGATAGTGACAACAAGTCTTCATGACAACGCGAAGGTCAAATGACGCTGCGATGTAAAATGGTTTCAGTGACAACGCGAAGTCCCAACATCACATGACACCATAACGTTGCATAGATGAGGCGATGCTGCAGAGCAGGATAGCGGGCAGGGGGAGCGTGATTTAAAAAGTTTGCGCACCCCTTGACTATGTTATTATGTAACTGCAAATAAGATGAACACTAAAGTAAAGCACTAAGTAACACCGCCATACAGTATATCTGCATGACACAATACTGTTGCTTAAATATGAGTTTGTAGAATTACTATATAAACACGTGGTAACTTGCATGCTGTTTACATACAGCCCATATCCAAGTGGCCGTTTATAAGTGGCAGGACTACTGAACAACTCAAGTTTAAAAGGAAGGAACTCTTACCCTAATGGATCTTATCCTTCTTGTCTCCTCAGGTAAAAACAATTTCTAAATCCTCTCATTGAAGCTTTTGCTGTGTGTATTATAGTATATGCAAGTGACACAATGCTAGGTAAAAACCATATTTGAATGCTGTTTTCTGTCTAACCCTAATCAAATTAAGCAATGACACCTAGGCAGGGAACACCCTGTGTAGAAAACCATCTGTTTGAATGTGCCTCAGGTGTGCTAATTAAGCAGACAGAACCACACTGTCAGGTGACTTTCTAGGCCCATATAACCCCAGATAGAACAGCCTAATGCTGCCTGCAGCCCATATCCAAGTGGCCCATTATAAGTGGCAGGACTACTGAACAACTGAAGTTTAAAAGGAAGTTGGCCCATTATAAGTGGCAGGACTACTGAACAATTGAAGTTTAAAAGGAAGTTGGCCCATTATAAGTGGCAGGACTACTGAACAACTGAGGTTTAAAAGGAAGTTCAAAAGAAGTGAAGAAGTGGACACCCCCAACTGGCCCTGATTCCTGCATTTCAACTACGCTGGAAAGGAGGATATCATCAATACCAGACTGCATCATTACTGCTGTGATGCTGCCTTTACCATTTATATTTGCTGTGACTTCACTTCTTCTCAAATCATGCACTTCTTTTTACCAGCCTCAGTATGTCTCTAACTCTATTCATATATCTCCATCTCTCCTTCCTTCATCACTTCTCTGTTCACATGAACTCCTTTCTTACCTGCGTCCTCTGACACGACACAGCTATATCCCCTGCACTAAAAAACACCCCTACAAATCATCCTCACAAATTCTCTTTCTGTCCATGCTTCTCCTCCTTGCTTCTGGGGATATCTCTCCCAATCCTGGTCCCTGCCCTACTCCTACATGCGCTCGTCATCGCCTGCCAATTGCAAACTCTACCCTCTCTGGTGTCAACCCCTCCAACCTCCTACCCATCCCCTGCCACCCTCCCTCCTCTCTCCCTTTCTCCTGTGCCCTTTGGAATGCTCGCTCCCTTTCTAACAAGTTCCTCTCTGTACATGACGTCTTTCTCTCTCACTCCCTGCTCCTATTTGCTATAACTGAGACCTGGCTCACTCAGTCTGACTCTGCTCTGGAAGCTGCCCTCTCCTATGGTGACCTTTCCTTCTCCCACACTCCACGCACTGATGGCAGGGGTGGAGGCGTGGGGCTCCTGCTCTCCTCTATTTGCCGTTACCGAACCCTTCCTATTCCTCCATCTCTTGTTTTTCGCTCCTTTGAGGCTCACACTGTGCAGATTTTCTCTCCTCTCCCTTTCCATGTGGCGGTCATCTATCGCCCACCTACCTCTACTCATCCCCCTTCTGCCTTTCTCTCTCACTTTGAATCCTGGCTCTCTTTCTTCCTCTCCTCAGACTCCCTGTTCTTCTCCTTGGGGACTTCAATTGCCACATTGATGACCCCTCTCTCCCTTGGGCTTCCCGCTTTCTTTCTCTAACCTCTTCTTTTGGCCTTCAACAGTGGACTGCAGCCAGCACCCACAAGGATGGCCACTACTTAGACATGGTTTTCACTAAAAACTTCTCTCTCTCCGATTTCTCCATTTCCCCTTTTCCTCTCTCTGACCATCACCTCATCTCATTCTCTCTATCTCACCTCCCCTTCTCCACCTCCATCTACCCCCCGGTTCTGCAGAAACCTGCGCTCTATTCACTTACCTGACTTTGTGTCCACTTTACGCTCCTCCCTCTCCTCTCTCAGCTCTGCTACAGACCCTGACACCCTGGTCAGGAACTACAACCCTGCCTTGTCCTCCTCTCTTGATCTACATGCCCCGCTTTCTCTCTACCGCCTTTGCCCTTCTAACCCTAGACCGTGGCTAAATTCCCACACGTGCATGCTGCGTTCCTCCACTCGTTCCTCTGAACGTCTCTGGAGGAAATCTCATACTCTCGCAGACTTCCTTAACTACAAATTTATGCTATCCTGTTTCAACTCTGCCCTCTCGCAAGCTAAACAAGCCTACTTTTCTGCACTAATCAACATGCACAAGTCTAACCCACGCCGACTGTTCTCTGTCTTTGATACTCTACTCAAACCACCCTCAGCTGCCTCTCCTTCCTCCATCTCCGCTCAGGACTTTGCTGACTATTTTAAGGAAAAGGTGGAATCCATACGTCAGAACATCCCCTCTGTTTCTTCCTCCCATCCTACACCTCTTCCTAACTCTCCTCCTGCCTTCCTTGACTCTTTTTCCACTGTCTCAGAGGAGGATGTGTCGCTGTTGATCGCCTCTTCTCCCTCTACCACTTGCCCTCTTGACCCCTTTCCTCCCATCTCCTAAAACCTCTTGCTCCTACTATAATCCCTACGCTCACACACATTTTTAACTCCTCCCTCTGCTCTGGAACCTTTCCATCCTCCTTCAAACATGCAACAGTCATACCATTACTCAAAAACAGCAAGCTTGACCCTACCTGTCTTTCTAACTATCGATCTGTCTCCCTCCTGCCTTTTGCCTCTAAACTCCTTGAACGTCTTGTATTCTCTCGCTTGCTCCATTTTCTACTGTATTGAGATATTCCCTCAAAATCATATCTGGTAAGGAATAAAACATGTTTTATTTATATTATGATATGAGTCCTAGTTTGTAACTCCTTCCTTGGGACTGGGAGCCAGATGTTCTTGGAATTTCCTGAGTTAGCGATTGTAATATATGGTAAAAACCTTCTTCTAATCTGAGTAGCGCCCATTAAGGAAGTATGGTAGCCTGGAAAATTTAATGTTTGCCACACTTCAGAGTATGATAGCACTATACTACATATCGCTCTTTTAATCTAAGCGTTACCATTTCACAGGATATGTTTCAGTGCTAGAAGCGTCTTCCACTGCTGGAAGTAGATGGGTGAATTATTTCCCAACATTCATATTTGAGACAAATAGGGCATTTATTCGCAAGAGAGAATATTCATGGCTCAATCGTAAAAAGGGGGCATTTGCCTTCCTTTGTTCAAATGCACAGATGTAGCAGACATTATTATACCCATTAAAACAATGCATTGCATTAATGCTGGTGTGTTACTTACTGTACCGGTAGTACTATCGAAAACAATAGTTAAGTAGGTTAAAACACGTACTATTTAACTTGTTATTTTGTGCGTTAATGGGGGTGGTAACGTCTGCTAAATCGTATGCTAAACTGTCAGACGCCACTATTCGTCAAGAACTTCACAACTTGAAACATGGGGTTTGAGGAGAGAGAGAAAAAAAGACAGAGGCCTGGATGCAGCACTCTGCAATAATTCAAAATAAGGTTTTACCACCCCAAATTTTTTTTTATTTCTATAGTGTAATACATCAATGCCGGACCGCTAAAAATGAAGCATTTTTTATCAGATCCATTAAAAATATCAGATCCGGTAAAATATAGGCTTTAATACCATATTTTTGGGCATTATCGGCCATAAATATCGGAACGGGATTTATGACAGAAATACCACACCTATCCCAGGCTGGCATTAGCCCTAAATTGCCAAAGTATATAATGGCATATATATTGGCCATTATATACATACTGTAGGCAAGATAAGCGAAACCAACATGAAATAGGTGATCAAATATTACTCATAATACATTACAATAAATATTAACCTCTTGGTAGCCCAAGTGGTCAACTAGTTACGGGTTTCCATGACCAGCCGACCACAAACAGCTACAAAGGAGTTAATATCAAAATTTAAATATACAGTACTGCCTAACCCCCTTGGCTACCTAACTGGCCAGTAAAGCATTGATATGCAATGCTTTAATAACCGCTAAGGTAATGAAGGGGATACATTATTATCGCAATGTGGATGTATACCATCATAAAATTGCGGTAATAAGATGCTGTATTGTTTTTTTTACTGGGAGTGATATTAACTCAATTTTAATAGCAGCTGATGTAGACAGGCCAGAGAGAGACAGAATAATGATACAATACATGTTATCAACCACTTCTGTTTTGGACTAATATCCCGCTCCCAGAAATATTTTTGTCCCGGTCACATTAGGGTGTCATGTGATTATTGGGTCAGTACTGAATAGAGTAGGACATTTAAAAATGTTTATGACTTAGTGCTATTTCCCTGCTCCTTATGCGTTCTAATGGGGGTTATATTTGACACATTTAAGCTTTTATCACTGATCATAAAACAACAACAACAAAAAAGACATTTTGTAGAACAGATTTATTCATATATTCCTTGATCTTACTCTTCAATCATCGTATTGCATCCTCCACAAGACACAATAAAACCCTAATGCAACCATTAATTTCCTGAGCACCATTACATCACTGTTCTGTCAAATAAGTAGCTCATTTTACCATCATCCTGGCTCTTTCAGTCCCTATTTCTGTTTTGGGGGTGCTTTTCCAGTATTTTTTAGTTTCCTTTTCTTTCAATTGTCCTTTTTCCAAATTACTCTTTCCCTCCAAAAACTAGTCTTTGATTGGTCTATGTCCCTTCCATTGTGCTCCTTCTGTCATCAAGTGACGCACTACCTTGCATCATAGTGCTTCTTTTTACTTTCCTTTGACCCCTACCTGTTTTAAAGGTCTCATATTTTTGCCCCTTGCAAACATATCTAAAAGCCTCTTCCTGCCTTCATTGCCACTCATTCTTGAATGAAAAAGTCCACTTATATTCATATCTTCATTGAACAATAATAAATATAAATAGCACCTATTTTTCTCCTACAAAGGATTTACAAGTTCGGTGGCAGTACTGCAAGTTAAATTCAACATCAACTAGCACAGTTTTGTAAATAGTAACCCAAGCCATTTTTTTTTAGAAATGTAAAAAATATATATATTATATATATATATATATTAATATAATATAATAAAAAAATATATATATTATAACAGAGGATTAAAGCCATGGGTTTCTGGTGCTGAACCCTCTTAATTTCAACTGTGGGGACCCCTTGCTTCCAGAGATACTTACCTCCGTATTAGGTTCCGGTATCACTCTGCTTTTTAAAGCTCCGGCGTCACATGGGCCAATAGGAAGCCACACTAATGACGTCACAGCTTCCTATTGGCCGCGCAAAGTGTAGGAGCCATTATACTGCTAGCCGAGCAGAGAGGCTACAGCACCTAATATGGAGGTAATTATCTCCAGAAGCAGAGGGTTCCTTGAGCTGAAATTAACGGGGTTCAGCTCCGGAGACACCCTGCTTCAATCCTCTGTAAAAAAAAAACTTTGCTGGCTTGGATTACTGCTTTAAATTGACTCTTCAATTAATGGAATACATAAATTATTTACATTTTAAAATGTGGAAAAAGTTGGTTTACTTTAGGCATTACATAAGTACTGATGTTGTCAATGATATTTTAACTTGTGGCGCACTCTCGTGGGTGAAATTGCGTGACAGCCCCACTCCATTCTCATGCAACTGATTCAAAACCAGGGCTGCTTCTCCTACTGGCGCGTTGTGTATATCCGCAGCTTGCAACGGGTTGCAATAACATTGGCTACATCTGTAAGTAGTTCCTTTGTGGTTATTGCAAGACAGTATGGCTCAGATGTACAAAACAGTGCTAATCCTTAGAATACATTAAACCCCATTTGAGTGGGTCTTAAGAGGCTCTATGGCTCTATGGCTTAGCAACAATGAGGTATGTTAAATTACCCTCTGTTACTTTCTGTTTCCAATGACTCAATAAAATCTATCATTTTCTTTTGTCAGCTTCGGGATATTTAACCCTAATTTCTTTTGCATATTCGTATGTGAACAATTATAGATGAACATGTTTAATCGTGTTCAATTTTATTTATTTACAATATAAAGATGTATCCATTCCTATTCAAATAGCATCATGGGGTGATATAATTTACCTATGTGTTGTCAAGAGACACAACCATTGTATGTGGAAGCTTTACTCATGTCCAAGACTTTCAGGGGTCCTGTTTGTAATCCAAAGGTTAGTAATGTCTTGACTGGCAATTTACTTTCTTATCTATCGGTTTTAGAGTAAGGATGAAGGGTCAGGAATAGGCTGAACATGCCAATTGTATGCATACTGTAACACTGACAAATGAGAAAAATGTACCGGTACTCCTTTGAGACTTTTTTTAAAAAAAAATACCTTCTAATTTCAGATCTGTCATTTTCTTACCATATTAGGTATGAAATAAGTTAGTGCTTGTTGTGATCAGTCTGCATATTACATCAGAGGAAGGTACTACAGGAAAAAAGATTCATTTGGAAAACTCACCCTTCATCACATACACGTAAATTAACTAGATTATGTGGCAAATGTCACAGGAAAACACACACAGCTGAAATGAGTCAGATGGGATATTTATTAAAACATCACTCCTGTTTTTGGGATGGGATTTATTAACTAAAAAGATGCAATTTGACATGGGTGTCTGTTTTGGTAACTGGTGTTTGTTTTTACTATATGTTAATGCAAAAATATATCTTTAAACGGGCATTTTTCATTTCCTACTGTAGTCTTTGAAAAACATGGAAGAAAAATTACAGCTAAACTACTATGCACTGACAACCCTAGGTAGGTAAACTTTTCATCATCTAGAACAAAATAACTAATGATGTAAACAGATGTCCAGAGAAGAATGAGCAATATAAATCACAACAAAGGCTATAGAGGAGGGCACTGCAGACTTTGCAAAAGATCATTTATTAGCCCAAAAATCCGACGTTTCGGTTGCAGTAGGCAATCTTTATTAAGGTGGGGCTACAATGATGAGAGACACAACAATAATTTAAATACCTTCCTAATGAACCCCCATAACATTCCAGGGGAAATGTGATCTCCTAAAAAAAAACATTCCTGTCTTAAAAACTCCTCTGCACATGTCTGTAATACCATGTGACCCACTTAATGACATAATAACATTTCTAGGCAACGGATAAACAAGCTGCTTGCCAACAAGCTTTAAGCAGTATGTAGACTAGAAAAGATTATGGCAAAGGCTCACCGATCTTATAAGCAAACGAAGACAGGTACAATCCACACCAGTGAGATCCAGTGCACGCAAATGGCAGTAGATGTAATAAAAACAAGTAAAAATTAGTCACACCCTTCCAATGAACATAAAGAATGTCAAACACAACCCATATATCTAAAATCAATCCTAAGGGATAAGATAAATCCCCTCATTTCTAAAAAGTGGGTATAGAATGAACAGAAAAACTTTGCACCAACTGTGTAATAAAGTCACAATAAATTTATTTCATGTGAAAAATACTCAAGTTAAAAAAAACCAGATACTTCGCATCAAGAAATATCTCTAAATACACTCTTATTGAAGGAAATTAGAACACAAATGTGTTACTAATGTGATAGCAAAATAGCACGTGTCAAATGGTGAATAAATTAAATTGGCATACATACAATAACCTTCAATCATAAATTGGGAGTCTGCTGCTTGTCAAAGTGGATGGCTCAACATCACACAGATATTCATGTAAAAGAAAGACACAGTGCACAACTCTCATACTGTAGGTAAATAAGTATTTATAATGTGACAATATATTTGGTAATAATTGCACATACAAGATAGTCAGTTAAACAGGCAGGGCATGTTTGGGGTACATGTTACCGCTCATGGATAAAGATGACTTGCTTCCTGTACATCCCCTGCGAACTTCAGCCTCTGGTCCGGATTGGAACGTCTTTGTATCTGGTGCTTTAATCATCCAGGGGATCCTCTGCTCGATACACAGTCGACAGGTCAATACCCAAATAGCAGCATACAACTCGAACAAACGTTTCTCTCAATGACGTCCCTAAGGCTCTCTCAGCCAAAAGTTACAAGCCTGTAGCTTCGGTGCCACAGAACGGGATCGGTGACATCACTGAGGTACGCCGCAATTAAGCGACGACTGGCATACAAACACTGAATCTCCCATTAGTTACCGATTAGAGCTACATAGCAGTGATCACAAGAACAATGGCTCACAGCAGGCAATACATATTAATTCTGCATGTTTCGTAGACTCATGTACTTCATCAGTGATCCTAAGGGATGTATACTGTATATGGCATATGTGAATCCCTGAATATTCAGTATTCCCAAGGGATCTGTACTACATAACTGCATTTTATGCCCCCTTGCTGTTTTACTAGCAAAACATACAGAACCCCTACAAGCTCATAGTGAACCCCCAAAATAACCACAACATATATATATATATATATATATATATATATATATATATATATATATATATATATATATATATATATATATGTGTATAAGTGTCAAAGAGGAGTGCTACTGAGCATGGCAATATATATTTAAAACCAGAGACAGAACATGAAACACAGACAGAGCCAAGTGCTACATCCAATGACACAAATACACGGTACAGTGCGGATATAGATATATATCTAGATATCTTTGAATAAAATGGTCTTTTAGTTTAACTCTTTGGCCAAAGTGTCGTAAGCCCTTGAGCCCCTCCAAGGCAGACCACGTCTCAAGGGTCCTAACACTAATATAAATTCTTAATAACCTGTACACTGTGAATTAAACTCTGACATTTGCAATGCAAAATCATCACAAAATAGAAGGTATTTTGATGCAAATAATTGGGAGTTTATGCAATACTCATTATAAGGAGGATTTGCTAAAGTCTGTTAAATCATAGCCAGGATGTTACCTAAAACAGGAATGGACGTTAGATTTCCTGAATTAAATTGGTATTTACTTAAGCTAAATATATGCATAAATAATAACCGTACTAGAGCTCATTAGCATAGGCTTAACGTCATGTTATGATGCATTAACATGACATTAACTAGTTTAAACGTTCCGTTATGTAAGTATTGGCGCTTCTCCTATTGAGACCCTGAAATGGGGCTTTGCTGGAGCGCAGAGAGGAGAGGGGAACAACATCGGAAATAATGCTATGTTAATTAAAGCATAGTTAACTCTGGCGTTACACCCATCCAGCCCTGGCAAGTCTCGATGAGACTTTTGGTGTCACAGCTTACTGAATACCATATGACTATTTAATTTTGTGGCGTTTCCTCATTTGCATGCTGTACAAAATGTGTATACCACATGGATTTGCGCAACCAAAACCAGATTACTATCTCAAATGTCGTTTTTGCATGTTTTGGACATTCAACAACTGTTTCATTAATACAGCAAAATATAATTCTGTGCGAAAATGTGCTATTGCAATTTAATTACAAACATACCCCGGTTTAAGGACACTCACTTTAAGTACACTCGCGAGTATGGACATATCGTTCAATAGGCAAACGGCAGCTCACGCATGCGCCTGTCAGCACGTCCTGAACAGCAATACCGGCTCCCTACCTGTACCGAAGCTATGCGTAAGCGGGGAGATTATAGAGCCTGTTACAAATGCATTATTTACATCAGTTATGCACGTATATGACGATTGCAATACAGTACATGCATCGATAAGTGGAAAAAAGGTAGTGCTTCACTTTAAGTACATTTTCACTTTACATACATGCTCTGGTCCTATTGCGTACGTTAATGCGGGGTATGCCTGTAACAGACCCAATTCTGTCTGTATATCTGCAATTAAAATACACTAAGTTGTATGTAGTGCTTTTTTTTTTTTTAAACAAGTTTGCCTGCATGGTCACAGCTTTGAACACAGCCAGGGTTAAGATGCATAGCCAGTAAAAATGAAGCAATGAGGATGGGTTTTACCATACTTAGTTAAGTTATGGTGGGTAAAAAAAAGTAGTGACAAAAACCCACCATAACTTAATTAAGTATGGCAAAACTCATCCTCATTGCTTCATTTCGGCATAGCCGGTATAACCAACCCCACACTGATGAGACCCATTAAGGTCGAAACGGCTGTCTGAGGGTGGGTTTACTGGCTATGCATCTTAACCCTGGCTGTGACCATGCAGCAAGCTTAAGCCTATAGGGAACCATGTTAAAAATGGTTTTGAAGCAAACAGTGGCACTGTATGCTCATTTGCATGTCATTTCCCAGAATCCCTTGCTGCAGTGGAAGTGCTGGGTGATAATGGTGAAAGGTGGGGTTGCAGACCTGTCTAAGACATGCAAATGAGCATACAGTTATATTTCCATTTGCTATATGCTTTGCTGTGGAGGGTTTTTGTCACTTTTTTTTACCCACCATAACTTAACTAAGTATATATATCCATATATATATATATCCATATATATATATATCCATATCCAAACAGAAAGAGATGATAAATTGTAATAAATGATATACCTGATCACTACGAAAAGAGAAAGTTCAAACTACAGAAAGTCCCATAGCAGTAACTCATATAAAATGTCTTGCAAAATCGAGGGAATCATTCTAAAGCACATAACCAAGAGGTAGAAGGGAGATAAATATACAAAACAGAGATCAAACAGATTCTTTGTAAGTGGAATCAGGCTTCCCATAACATTCTTTGTGAAACAGAGATTACCTTTACCTTTCAAAGGTTTGCACAGAGTAAGAGTATCTAAAACTAAATGACAGATTTACACAAACATAAAAGAGTCTTACCACAAGACATTTTCTAAGTCCACACTAGAATCCTCACTTTATACTGGAAAATAATGCCTTCTCAAGGGAGGTTTCATGAGGATTAGTTTTATGTGATACCCTTTCCATTCAAAGAGCTGTTGTGTGTAGAATAAAGTGACATTTAGAACGTGTCTATCAGTTGCTATCAAGTTCAAAAGAATACTGGCAGCAAAGTATTTATATGTGTATGTGTATCACTAATGGGTATTACCACTAAGCTTTACACAAATACTTTACATTGAGACTAAACTAGAGTTTAAGATTGTTTAGGTGGTGTTGCATATGTATAAATATAGAGTGCTGCAGTACTGTTTATTGGAGGATTTATGGGAAAGGTTCTGTACAGTAGGTACTGTAAGTGCTAATTTGTGCATCTCTAGCTGCCCTTTATCAATTTTTACAATATCCAGCTGCAGTAGGAGGAGGGTTAGTATAACTGAGAAGATCAGATAGATATATTTATTTATTATTATAATCTTGTTAAAAGTTTTATCTAATAGAGCCATTTATTGATTAAATGTCCCAGGACATACTTGAAAACGAGAGGTAACTCAATGTATTACTTCCTGGTAAAACATTTTTATAAATAAAAATAAAATAAATGGTCATTACTGGACATTCCGCAGATAAAACTACAACCCTGTTTTAGAGATACAGTACCTCTAAATGGTGTGTCTGTACTAGTTGAAGCACTTTGCATTCATATTAGCAGACCCTTTAACACAGGGCACATGAAAATAGCTACACTTAACATTTAAAAATAGCGACCTCTGTCAAAATGGAATACAGCAGCTTTTAAGCACGTGTGCACAATTTATAGACTGAGGGGTTCATTCACTAAACTTTGATAAGTGGCTTATAGTACTGTAACCTGTTCCCCACACCCACCCCCCCAATCTCAGATAGGTTCTATTGTGGGATAGACTACACTGGTTACTTGAAATAGTGTGGTGTATACCTGCTGATAAACAGTAGCCCTGAGTCTCCCACCTGGTGGTATAGGGGAGGTCAGGACAGGCTTCTGGGGTATTACCTGAATCGTACTCACGGTGACAGCGCCTCCATCTCTTGCAGCCCCCAGAGATGTGGGGAGAAATCTCTGCAGGAGAACTTATCTCTTCTTCTTCCTGTTAGATTTCCGTCTTAGGCAGTACAGAGGCGGCACATTTTATTTGAGTGCGGCTAGCTCCGCAAGCCTGGGGATGCCCCGGCATGCTAGCCGCACTCCCTCAGCGTGCCGCGCGTCATCGACGCGTGGTCACGCATCATCGGGTGCCTGCGCCCCTGCACGCGCGTCCAGGGCTCCCCGAGGGAGTCCTGGTGTCCCGCGATGTGGGGGACGGCGGCAGGGGGTTCCGGGGGACCCGGCGGACCTGGCAGCGGGAGAAAGAAAGCCCCGATCGGAGGGCGCTCCTCCGTGTCTTCGGCGCGTGCCCGGCACCCTCCGGCGCGCGCCAGGTTACTGCTGCGGCCGAGAACGGGCAAATGCTCGAATAAACTCGGCCGCAGCAGTATATGAAAACAGGCGATCTTTATTCTTATGCAACCGCACAGCAATCAGAAGCAGTATACAGCATACACTGGAATCAGTCCTCAGCAACAGGGTCTTCACCCTCAGGATGTCCCTGGACATACACTCCCAGCCACTGGCCACCAGGATCAGTACTTGCTCTTCCCTTACCCTCTGGTAGGGTAAGGGAAATAGTCTCACACCTCTCCCTGCAGGGAGGGCTTCAATAAGCAGAGCCCTGCACTACTGGGTTGGGTAGACTAGCCTCTCTCAGGGGTAGAGGCAACTGCCTAAATTGAGGAAGAATTATTATTATTATTATTATTATTATTATTATTATTATAACTATTATTATTATTATGGTAGAACCACAGTAATGATATAGAGCCTGACTCTTCCCAATAATACCATGGTACATAAGACTAACCCTACCCCTAACATTTCACTCCTAATATCACTCATGCCTATATAATATTTTATTAAGGGCTACTTATATTATATTTGAGAAACCAAATTAAAGTCACAACCAGAATCTCCCTTTATCTTGGAGAGAACTCTCTAAAGACAGTTTAGAACCCTTTAAACATCCTGGGAAATACATCACTCAACTGACAGAATTTACATTAATTGTTTCCAAAAAACTGATACATACGTACACCAAATGAACACAGGATAAATGTGCATGAATGGCTTAATCTAAAAAAAATGTATATAATTTACAACAAAAACCTTGAAAATATCAGTCTGTGTGTGGTCATGTTTAGTTCAGAATGAATTCATAGTTAATTTTAAAACATAATTCATATAGAAACATAAATACTTTGAAAACTAAGCATGAATATGACATAGCACTTCACTCCATCTAAAATGTTTTTTGCATATACAGTAGTTATAGATGGCATAAGATGGTAATGTAAGATCGATTACACTTGGCCAGGATCTGTAGTACAAAGAAGTCCTACCCTCATGGGGGTTTATTCTGGCTGAAATGTTGCATTTGTCTCAGAGGCTGGAGACACAGGAGAACTACAACTCCCAGAAACATTGTGACTTAAGACTCACCCATTTCCAGTATAGCCCTATTTAGGATCAAGAAGTTGTAACAATCCTTGTGTGCAACTCTTTCCCAGTTTACACCCCTGCTCCTGCCAAGTCTCAAGCTAAGTATTTACTGCCTGCTTCCTGGGTCTGACCTCGGATTGCTCTAGAGTTTGCTCTTGACTTAACCCTCAAGTTACATTGCCTTACCTGTGTACTGTATGCCCTTGGATTGCCCTGGATTTTGCATTTTCCTTCCCCCCTAACAATCAATCTTCCTTCCTTAGCCTCTGTCATCGCCAGCGTTCAATAGAGGTGATCATTGTGCATAAACTAAAAAGGGGCTATTCACTTAAGCTAAAACAAAAAGGTAAAATCCTAGAATACATTGTGCTGCTGCCAGTCGGCATTTGAAAATATGAATCTTATGTGTTCGCTTCTGCATTTGCATGCTATGTGTCACATAATGCTCCTACTGTACAGTAGCTACTGTACATAAAGCTATTTACTTCAAGTACAAGAAGCATGCTTAGGGACGTGTTTATAGTGTTGCCCTGCTGTAGCATGAACAAAAAACAATGAAATAGTTATCTGCAGTACTTAACTAATGTTCACACCTATTATTGAAACTTTTATAACATAAAAAGCTTGTCTATTGAACACTGTCCAGAAAAACTTCACATATATAGACAGGGATGATACAATACAAAACACGCGGCAAATAAAAGCTTTTAGGGAATAATCCTCTAGTAGGTTCCAGTCCTATCCAGAGGAGGTACTTATCTTAGTTACCCGTTGCACAGAATAGAGTGGAAACAGATTGCATGGAGACAGTGATGCATTGACATCCTTCTGGTTGGGCCGATTACACATAAGTTCAGGTGACATTATGGGTAACAATATGAGAACAGCATACTTCTCCCACAGACATAGGCTTTCTGATCTTCTAACAGGCGCTCACTAAAGAACACTACAGGGCACGCTACTAAAATGTAAAATAACAAATAGCGACAGGACATAACTAACGGCAGAATTGTATTAGATGTAGACAGAGCACAGCCAGGGAAATCCTGCTTCTGGTATCCAGAGAAAGGAAAAAATAGCCAGGCAACTCCAAACTTAGATTAGTGATCAATTTATTGCATGCTAGAAAAACAGTAAAAACGGACTACATGAACGCACCTACGCGTTTCATGCACCAGCACTTTATCAAGGTGATAAAGTGCTGGTGCATGAAACGCGTAGGTGCGTTCATGTAGTCTGTTTTTATTGTTTTTCTAGCATGCAATAAATTGATCAATAATTTAAGTTTGGAGTTGCCTGGCTATTTTTTCCTTTCTCTTGATACCAGAAGCAGGATTTCCCTGGCTGTGCTCTGTCTACATCTACTACAATTCTGAATCTACACCTGGATGGATTGCACGCCACAGATGATTGCAGTGTCCCTCGGAATGTACAGGTAAAGAGCCGCAGTGCCTTATGATATACCCTGTACACAACGGACATTATTATACATTTATTCATATACTGGTTGGGTTCTTATTGAAGTGTTAATCGATGTGGGTGTCACGTGGACTCCACTAGACACTTATCCCCTCCAGTTCAACTATATTATTATTATTATGTGGACACTACATCTTCATCTGGATACTCATGTTATATTTACTCTCTACAGACGGAACCGTGTCTGATTGTTGAGCACTACACTCACTCTACTATCATAACTAACGGCAGACTAGACAGTTACAACCTATATTACAGGACTTAAATAAGGCCCCAGTCAGAGCTCTGAAGAATCTGCTTCTAGATAAAGGGTGTGGCTATTTATACCCTTCACACTGATTTAACAGGTTCTCCCCCATTCTCTGGGAGATCTGCCTATTAGAAGGTGTGCAATGCGGTTTACCTGCTGGTTCACAGGATGCTGAGCTTTCCGTCGGTGGTATGGGGAAGACAGAACAGGCTTTTGGGGTGATGGTTAGTCCTCTCGGTGCTTCAGTGCCTCCATCTCTTGCAGGCTCCAGGGATGCTGGAGACAATCCTTGCAGGAGAACCCTCTGATACTCACCCTGAAAGATTGTTGTCTCAGGCAGAAGTATATTTTATAAAAGAACTGGAACTTTATTCTCACACCAACAGGTATCAGCATACAACTGGTACAACTCTCTGTCCCTTCCTCCGGATGGTCCCTTGACTCAACCCTGGGGCAAAAGGCCTCCAGAGCCAGTCCTCTGCTCTTCCCCCCTGGTGGGATGATGGGTATCTTTCCCACTCCCCTAACGGAGGGGATGGAAGTGGTCAGAGCCTAATTCCAAACTTAGAGTAATCACTCTCTCACTTTCTGGTGCAGTCCCTTAAGTACCATGGGAGAGAGTCCCAAATCTGAGCCCCTGATTGGGCAGAACACAGACCTCAGGCCCGTCTCTCCTTGTCACTCAAAGGAGCTGCTTACTGCAGGGGAAAACCCAGATTGGGCCTACCACTGCCTGCACTGATACCAGGACGTACATGCTAGGCAGGGCAGATTAGTAGCCAAAACCAGACATGGCTACACTGACATCACGAGGTAACAAGGGAGGGGCATAACTTGGTGAGCCCAGACAGTTAACCCCTTATAGCAAGCAGTAGCCAACCAGGAGGGCGATACACTTGCGCTTTCACAACATTTGTGGCAAAAATTAAAGCTATGATTGCATTTATTAGTTGAAACATATATTGTATAAAAGCTCACTGCTTATGCTATTTAACAAAAATATCCTGCCTCAGCATGCAAGTGCTAACGCTAAAATTGTCTCTAAGTAAATAACCCCCAAAGTCTTTTACAATCCCTAAAATGCTCCAAATGTGACTTTCCCATCTCTACCATTTGACACGTCAAGATTTAATACTGCAGAGTTATAATTTCTTATTGTTAATTAGTTATCAACATTTGCACCAATAACATTAAATCAATTCATCTTTATATAACTTTGCTAAAGGTTCTTATTTTTTTCTTGTTGCTAGAACACATGATAAAGGGAAACTGAATTGGAGTACTAAAAAAAAAACATAAATATACAATAGGCCAATTACACTGTAGTTAGGATTTTTCATTTTTTCCACAATCGGAAACAACAGGTTAATAAAAAACTAATGCTATTTGTTCTGAAAGATGCATCTTCAAGAATTGCCACAGAAATCTGTTTCATAAATAAGAGCATTGTTTCGGGGAAAATGCCATCAATTCATATTTTTTTAGGTCATACAGGAAATGTTTCAGACTATAAACTTGTACTTTGTTACTTGCTCTGTAAAGATTTTGCAAAAACCTACACTGATTTAGTAATACAAGAAAAAAAATGTATATGCTAATATAGTTTCTTCTCTAAAGATTCTTTTGGCAAGTGAATATTATCAAAATATATTTTAAAAAGTGCACAGAAATCTAAAGAATCTAAAGAATATTGCAAAAAGTATGAATTCATTATTAGTATACTAAAATGCTAATTGGTAATCCAGAAGGCATCATGATAAAGTGTATTATGTAGGGACACAATATTCCTATTATTTGAAACAGTGATTATCATATTTGCAGAAGATTTTATCCCCAAAAATTCCTAGGAAATAAAGTATATTTGCTGGTAACCATATTAGCCTAAAATTGAGTAGGAAATGAAGTGAAAGATAAATTAGAGGAAAACTCTATACTGTTTATTTTAGTCAAGCTAACTGTTGACTTATGTTTTTAAAGAATGAAAAATTCTTTTATAAGTCCTAAAAGGAAATGCAGAATAGGCTGTTATGCTTATCAAGGGAACAAATGAATATCCGAGTAATAAAATTTATAGGATCAGATTTATTCAATTCAGATAACTGTAAAATGATAGTGTAGAAGTTGGTGTACAAATTAAAGCAAATTGGACTCAGTAATAATGTATGCACCTGGATTGAAAAATGGTTGAAGGATAGACAACATAGGGTTGTCATAAATTGAACTTTTTCAGGTTGGGCTAAAGTCGTGAGTCGAGTACCTCAAGGATCGGTACTGGGACCCCTGCTTTTTAACGTGTTTATTAATGACCTTGAGGTTGGCATCGAGAGTGACAACATAAACAGACAGACAGCTTCCTCCTTGAATGCACTCAGAAAGGTAAATCAGAGTGATATGGTTGATAACATTAAAAACCTTTTAATCACCAAATAGTAAAAACATCTTGTATAGAGGGAAATGGTAGAAATAGTCCACAGCCAGTCCCTTTAAACAAACCAAGAAAAAATCTTCCCATGTGTGTATATGGAAGATAATAAATGACAATACACCACCTAGATGTGGGCTACAAAAAACTGCAAAGTCTCGCCAAAATGTAACTACAGACTTGAAAACCAGTCCTGTTGACAGGAATTCTATTGTCAAAAACCAACACACCTATAAAAAAGTATGTTGATACTGGATCTGAAGAGGCGGTTCATATATAGTTCGTGGGTCATGGAACCCCTACACACGTATAACTAGACCACAAAGAGTTGGGGTGTATGTCAACTCCAGAACAAAAATGAAGTCAACAAAAGATGTGATAAGTAATACATATAACATAAAATAAAACCACATACATAGCTATTAACTACGTGGCTAGTGAGTAGTGACCTCTGCGTAGGGCAAGCACAAAGCGTGCTCTGCTAATGCCCTGAGGCACGGTTCAGTGACCGTATCCAGTTATAGCCTCAGAATAGTGGCATCGAGAGCAAAGTCTCCATCTTTGCTGATGATACTAAATTGTGTAAGGTACTGTAGTAGAATCAGAGCAGGATGTCATTTCTCTCCAGAAGAACTTGGAGAGACTAGAAACGTGGGTAGGTAAATGGCAGATGAGGTTTAATACATATAAATGTAAGGTTATGCATTTGGGATGCAAGAATAAACTGGCGACACACATTAAACAGGGATAAATTGGGGAATCCTTGATGGAGAAGGTTTAGGAGTGCTTGTAGACAGCAGGCTTAGCAATAATGCCCAAAGTCATGCAATAGCTGCAAAGGCGAACAAGATATTCTTGCATTAAACGGGCAATGGCTAGAAGGGAAATAAACATAATTATGCCCCTTTACAAAGCATTAGTAAGACCACACCTTGAGTATGGAGTACAATTTTGGGCACCAATCCTTAGAAAAGACATTATGGAACTAGAGAGAGGGCAGAGAAGAGCAACCAAATTAATAAAGGGGATGGACAATCTAACTTATGAGGAGAGGATAGCTAAATTATATTTATTTACATTAGAAAATAGGCGTCTAAGAGGGGATATGATAACTATATACAAATATATTTGGGGACAATACCTTTAGGTTGGAGGAAAGGAGATTTCACCAGCAACAAATGAAAGGGTTCTTTAGAGTAAGGGCAGTTAAAATGTGGAATTCATTACCCACGGAGACTGTGATGGCAGATACAATAGATTTGTTCAAAAAAATGTTGGTCATCTTTTTAGAAAGGAAAGGTATACAGGGATATACCAAATAAGTAAACATGGGAAGGATGTTGATCCAGGGATTAATCTTATTGCCAATTCTTGGAGTCAGGAAACAATTTATTTTTCCCATAATTGGGATTTTTGTTTGCCTTCCTCTAGATCAATAAGTTAGTATAGATAGGATAAAGTATCTGTTGTCTAAATTTAGCATAGGTTGAAATTGATGGACGTACATCTTTTTTTAACCTCATCTACTATGTAACTATGTAATTATTTTTATTGGGTAATAACGCATTTAGATTAAGATTGCTAAATAACTAATGATATTCCTGGAAGATGCTGCTAAATTGTCACATGTCCCACACAAGAACCTCAGAAATATATAAAGAGAAAAGTAGACAATAGCACAAACAGCAAGGAAAACTAAAAACTCATATGCTTCGTTAAGCAGGTGTGTTTTAAGATAGGTCTTAAAGGTGGATAGAGAGGGTGCTAGTCAGATATCGAGGGTAAGGGCATTCCAGAGGTGTGGGGCAGTTCGTGAGAAAGGTTTAATGCGGGAGAGGGCTTTAGATACAAAAGGGGTAGAGAGAAGATATCCTTGAGCAGAAAACAAGAGTCGTGGTGGTTTATAGCGAGAAATGAGGGCTGAAATGTAAGGAGGAGCAGAAGAGTGTAAAGCATTAAAAGTGAGGAGAAGAATTGAGTGTGTGATACGGGATTTCATAGGAAGCCAGGAGAGTAATTTCTGCAGGGAAGACGCTGAGACAGATTTAGGAAAGAGTAGAGTGATTCTGGTAGCAGAGTTTAGGATAGATTGTAGGGGAGACAGGTGAAAAGCAGGAAGGCCGGATAGCAGGAGGTTACAATAATCTAGACGGGAAAGAATGAGGGCCTGTGTCAGAGTTTTTTAGCAGTCGAACAACAGAGGAAAGCGTGTATTTTTGAAAGGTCAGGTTTTAAGGATATCCCTGCTTCAGCACAGGTGGCTTAATCAGTGACTCAGTCATTTTGATTGAGCTACCTCCTTAAATCCTAAAAACCTGTTCTCTTGGTGGGACTTGATGACTGGAATTGAGAACCACAGTCCTAGAACATTAATGAATTTGAAGATGTTCCTCCCAATCCTATTTTTTTAATCTGTGCTAGTTTTATAGCACAGCTCCCCAAACAGTTTGGCATAGTGGTCCTCTGTTCCATTTATGAGAAGATGTAACTGAATCCGAATTCGAAATGCCGGTTCAGAGGGACCAGGTGCTTTATCCTGAGTCTGAACCATGCTTCTCTATGAATGTTGGTATGTTCTCTATTAATTTCAAATTCTTGATTGTTTCATACCTAACGCTACTATATCTTGTGCTTGGGTGTATTAGGTGTTAACTCGCATGTGCGGCCTGCTTCTGCAATGGTCATACGCAAGATATTTGCCATTGCGTATTTGTATTATAAAGTTTTAACGCGGTTGTGTTAGTATATGTTAACGCGTATCTGCCCATACTTTTTTAACACACATTCACTACAGAATGTTAACAGGTTTTTATGCGTATGCTAATAGGGTCCAGAACGGCCATAGTTGTTGCATAAAATTATGCAATTTTGAGGTTCTCCATTAACTTCAGGGAACATGACGTCCGTTATTGATTTTGATAACACAACGTTATGGGCCTGAACTTAATGGATCTTTGTGTATTTGGCCCAAAGAGGGAGATGGAAAGGGAGACTAAGATAATGGGCAAACAGCTTCACAGCATTCTAAAGAGGGGCCTAAATTCCCCAAGGGTTGATAAATTAAAATATTGGTGTTATTAGTGATTCATTTTATTTATCGATCAATTCACCATATTGTCAGTTGTAAAGCAGTGATAAGCGAATTTTAAGCATGGCGATATTGAGCTAACAATATTTTTTATGTGGTACAAGCAAATGAGTAATATTACCAAGTTACTTATTCCCATGCTGTTTGCTAAGCTCTGATACCTGGTGATAATGAGGTACTACAAAAAAATGTGAGGCGCTTCCAATAGATGTATAATAAACTGTGAATAATACGGTGAACCATTATTAAAGGTGCTCATATGTGATAAAAGATAATAAATGGTGAACTTCGCTGCTCAACCCTCTGTGGAGGAGATCCAATTCCTCCTGTCATGGGATGGTGGAAAGAAGCTTGTGGGGAGCGCAGATATCACCACATACAGGGAATATATATATATATATATATATATATATATATATATAGTGTAGTGTGTTTAAACAAATTCAGCACTAGAAAAGTAAATCACGATTGGGGACTCACACTCTCCCAGTGAAGTATACTGTAGGCAATGGATACAACAATGTAGACCCAGTCAGTAGATGGTAACAGGAATCAGCAGCATATTCCCTCGGTGTGAAAAGATAACACACATAGTGCAACAATGCATGTACCAGTTAAGTGTTTATCAAGGCAACAATCATTGCACTTACATTAGGCACAATGTGCTTAGACACATAACAAAATCGATGCGCAGCTCTTTCGTGTCACCAGGCCCTGCTCCCGAGATGGCGTCGCGTCACTTCCGTGACGTCACTTCCGGCCGCGCTCGATCGACATGATAAGATCACCGGGTGGCAGGGGAGATGCTGGATGACGTCTCAGGCTGCTGCAGGTTCAACTCTACGCGTTTCGCTGGCTTAGCAGCTTCGTCAGGAGCATTGTTGCACTAAGTGTGTTATCTTTTCACACCGAGGGAATATGCTGCTGATTCCTGTTACCATCTACTGACTGGGTCTGCATTGTTGTATCCATTGCCTACAGTATACTTCACTGGGAGAGTGTGAGTCCCCAATCGTGATTTACTTTTCTATTGTTGAATTTGTTTAAACACACTACACTATATATATATATATATATATATATATATATATATATATATATATATATATATATATTTTCCCTGTATGTGGTGATATCTGCGCTCCCCACAAGCTTCTTTCCACGATAATGAGGTACTGCCAGGCAATACAGGCAAATTTAGTACCTACCTCAGGCTAGTGTTAACTTATTGCCTATGTACATTATGGCCGCTATAGATAAGGCTAGCCAATATAGAATAGGTGATAAAGATATATAATATCAACATTGGAGAATATATTAAACCCTAAGTAGTCAAAGTGACCGACTACCAAATGGTCAATCCATAACTAGCTGACCACTTGGTCTGCTAACAGGTTGACATTTTTAAATGTGTGTTATGGATGTTATGCTTTTTGTGTTCTATATGTAGCGTGTTTGTTGTATGTTAACCCCCTTCGTGACAGAAATCATTCCTTTGCAATGCTTTTGTAGACTCAGGCATCAAATGAGTTAAATAATTATCTGCCATAGCTTTGTAAGAAATCCTATTACTGTAGATAACCTACAGTAATTGTAAAAATGTGATATCTCACATTTTCATCGCTGCCGCTGATTAATGTTGACTTAACACAATTAATCGCTAAGGTAATGATGGGGTTAAATACCAGTGCCCGGTTAATTGGGGGTAGAGGGGGTGGGTGAAGGTGGTACTTTGCCAGTGGTGGGGGTTTACAGCCACTTTAGACAATATAGAATTTCCCCCTTAGTCTTCTCACTCCCTAAGATGTAATAACCATACAGTAGCAGTCTTTCTCTCAACTTAAGACCATAGATAGTTACCGAGGAAGAAGCGTGTAATAACACGTGAATTGTGCGTGTCAGTGCATGTTGCAGATGTCATTCGCCAGTGACCTATCTGGGGTGTAGATCTAAGTGAGACTTACTGATAGACTACTGCATGCTGCTGACTGGCATCCTCTATCCCGCTATGCAGCTTGAATGCTCTTTGCCTTGCATCAAGGTTATTACCAATCTAGATCGTTTCAGTGAATAAGCGAGAGGGTGATATGGGGACCTTTTCTTCTCACCTTTCATCTCTCCTTCTCTATCTAGGCTAGTGGGATCATCATACAGACTAGCTTAGCCCAAGTAACTGAACTAGCAGTGCTGCGCTTGAGTAGATACATGGGGATTTAACCCTATTTATTAAATTTCCCAGAATTCTCACAAGTGATGTTTCAGCAGCTCAGCACTTCAGAGGACATAAAGGTATTGAGCCCTATCTATCTAAAAATTTGTAGCAGCCTCACAAATAACTGCAATTAACAGTGTTGCGCTTCAGGGATATAGAGGGAGTTAACCCTACTTATTTAATACCTCAGCAGCCTCACAAGTGATTGGAGACAGAGGGATTTAATCCTATCCATATAATATTATCGTAAAGCTGCTACTAGCAATAAGTCCACTGTTACCATCTGTGAGTTAAGCAGTTAGCCTTCTACCCCCCCCCCCCCCCCGACCCCCCAAAAAACCTGTTCTTTCCAAACATTAATTTTGTTATTATAGTTTCTTTTTAATAAGGTGTTTCTTTTAACCATATTAGCCTCCGTAATATTTATCAAGGCTATCCCTACTAAGTGGGATCTCACTATCTATGTTTCATTAAGACTATTACGTCTATTCACATTTGATATGGCTACAACACATTCTCTGTATGTTATGTGTATTTGTGCCACACCTACTTATTTTATTAAGCATTACTCTTACGATCTACTTTTTAAGCATCTCCAGATTATCCACACTTCTTTTTCTCTTTTTCCTATTAGAGTGCAACTTTTATGGAGTTTTATTGCCTCTCCCCTGTTCAAGTTTGACACATTACCCCTGCTTACACCTCCACTTCTGATTCTGTCTGAGCGAGAGTTCGTCTCCTCCCAGGGACAGTCTTCATTTGTAGTCTCTTAAATAGTTTATTCACATTTTAATTTTCAATCCAGTCGTGTCTATCAAACTTTAACTGACTTACCATAAAAAATAAGACAAGGTAAAAGCAGTTTGTTCGATAGACCGCTTGTAATGGTTTACATTAGTTTCTCACACAAATGCTCTCCCACAGTAGGGTACATTTTCATTGCGATCTCTCTAGAAACATGAGTGTGCTACAGTTATTTCTGATTCCTAATAAAACAAAAAAAACGCTGGCTTAATTCCAAGGGCATCTATTAAACACAAATGTGAAGCCTTCTTTCAAAAGTATTAGATATATTGGGCATTTGGGAGTGTGATACTCTTAAGA
The DNA here is from genome assembly GCF_040206685.1 of Ascaphus truei. Lineage (NCBI taxonomy): Eukaryota > Metazoa > Chordata > Amphibia > Anura > Ascaphidae > Ascaphus > Ascaphus truei. The sequence continues at coordinate 73,338,254 of NC_134486.1, read as the reverse complement.
GCCCATTTGTTTTTCCTGGTGGAACCTAAACCTGCTTATGACCCACCTGACCCTTAAGTAAATAAAAAAACAGGCTGGTAACATCTAATCACAAGTGACTTATTTAAATAGCTGAGGTGACAACCTTGGTCCAATCCTTTTTAACTGCCAAACTCTATCGGCAGGTTTTGATTACAGGCGAGACCACCTTCTAGGAGATTTATTTGCCACAATGTGAATTCTTCCACATTCTCTTCAGATAGTGCCATACTGTATAAAGTCTTGAAGGAAAACATTTGCTGCCGTAAAATTAACATGAGCAAAATCTGTGTTCCAGAGCTAACGGGCCAATTCATTACTAGTGCTACGTAGCAGTCTGAAAATCGTTTGTGAAACAGAACAGCTCTTTCCTTTGGATGTCATCAGAAAAACTAGATATAACTTGCCTTTCCACCTTCCCTTGCTCCCCTGGGCAAGGGAAATCCAAATGTCTGATCTGGCTTATTCCATTCTTTACAGACGGAAATTCATCCTTTGTTTAAGAGACTGTAAGACTGTAACCAAGTAGGACCTAAGGGCCTTTTTTATGAGTCACTTCATCCCATAGGAAGTTGCCATCAAGCATTTTTAATAAATAGATAATTTATTATATTACATCCTTTCGACCTGTTGGTCCTGTGAAAAATGTGCTATTTGAAAAGAAAAGGAAGCATAATAGAAATGAGTTAGTTAAAGAACATATAAGGATCATATAAAAACAAAATTTGCAAAAAATGAGGGAACTTTACTACATCTGGTATCTATGTATCTATTTATATCAATAAACCTAATGTATGCAGTATATTACACATTCATGCATTGTATCCATCATTGATTAATAACTAAACAACTAACTAGCATGAACTCAACTATACAATGTAACAATAATGATTTTTTTTTATGTATTAATGCCAAAAGGTGACAATTATAGGAATAAAAGAATATTTACCATTTTATGTCATTTTTATGCAAAAACATTTGGTGCAATAAATAAAGCAATTAGCATCAAGAAAAATGTTAAACTTTAGCATTCAGTGGCAGAATGTACCCCTTGTGTGCACTCTGACTGCCCCCGATTTGCTCCTATTGCTCTATCTCACCGCTCCTCAAAACCACATGCTGAGCAAAATAGGGACAGAGAGCTTTAATATATGAATACTAAAAGAAGGACAATTAAAATGCCTCTCTTAGCATCAATTGGCAAACCATTTTAGTGTATAGCCTAAATACTGTAGGTGAACCTGTATAGTAGTTGCATATATACTGTATATGTAATGTTTTTTTGTACCCCATTAACTGACGCTACAAGGGTTGTCACTAATAGCCCTGAGATCCTGAGCACCCTTTCAGTGATAGTACACCAGTAATTGCAGACAATTATGATCAAGTAAAATAGTTTATTAACTGCTAAAAGGCTGTATACGGAGTTATATTTTGTTGCAACTCAAAGATAGAACATCTATTAAACACATTATTAAACAAATCAGCATAAACATATACAGCAGTTCAACTTTCTAATAGAACATTACAAAAAGGTGCAAGTGTATTCTGAGCTCAGCAAAGAGATTATACTGTAGATTGTCTCCCAGAAAAGTGGCCACAAAATATTGTCCAAGATGAATCTCTGCAGTGCACTGCTCTTCCCATACCCACAAAGTCTATACCCTGGATGTAAGGTAGTGAATATCCAGTCCTTTATCAAGATGAAATACTATATAACATCTTCAGTGGTTAAGCCACCAACCTGATCCTTATTCTATCTAACTGTATAACTTGTCAGGGATACACCCATAATGAACTCACACTCCGGTCACTCACTGGAAACAGTCATCCACATACACACACTGGGATGATGAAAGAGAGTTCTAGAAAGAGTCGCAGCCCTATATACCTATATACCCTGCCCTGCAGAGTCTCCTGCAGAATCATCAGTTCTTAGAGCATCATGGGATGTGTAATTTTTCCTGGGCATATTAGAAATGCAAAAATACTTTCAATACTCTAGAGAATATTACATCCATCCCCGGCTCAGGAATCCTGATGACGACATGAGGAAATTACATTTGTACACAATAATATAACAGCCCAAACAGACAACATTGTTACTATCTCAAATATTGGCCATACTATATCTTACTATATATTTCTGAAAGCATCATATGTGTCCGTGTCTGTATGTGTCTCCCTGTGTCCCTCCCTGTGTCCCTAGCGGCAATCCCATTGGACCTTGGGCCAGGTCAAAGAGATTGCTCCCTTGGCCCGCCCGCCCCCGCACACCTCTCATTGGCCTGAGGCGGAGTGACGGGCCAAAGGAGAGATGGAGAGACACACACACACACACCCACACCCTCTGTCGTCCCCCCCCCCCATCACGTGCGCGCCCTGCACCGGCTCCCGGACGGAGGGGAAGCGCGGCCCTCCTGCCCCTGCCACCAACTTCAGGCTCCTCCCCCCTCGCTCTCAACCGGCTCCCGGAAAGACACCACCGATACGTCACCGCCGCACCCTTACCTCTCCGCAACATCCCCATCACGTGCGCCGCCACCCTGCACCGGCTCCCGGAAAGACACCGCCGCTACCTCACCGCCGCACCCTTACCTCTCCACAACATCCCTACCACGTGCGGCGCCACCCTGCACCGGCTCCCGGACGGAGGGTAAGCGCGGCCCTCCTACCCCAGTCCCACTCTCCACCACCTCTCACTCCCGGTGTGTGTGTGTGTGTGTGTGTGTGTGTGTGTGTGTGTGTGTGTGTGTGTGTGTGTGTGTGTGTGTGTGTGTGTGTGTGTGTGTGTGTGTGTGTGTGTGTGTAGAGAGAGGGACATTTTACTCCTGCCAACAATTTGTGCCTCACTTTCACCCCTACCCCTGCCCTTCACCCCCCCTACCCCTGCCCTTCACCCCCCCCTACCCCTGCCCTTCACCCCCCCTACCCCTGCCCTTTACCCCCCCTACCCCTGCCCTTCACACACCCCACCCTTCACCCTCCCAACCCTTCACCCCCCCTACCCCTGCCCTTCACCCCCACCCTACCTCTGCCCTTCACCCCCCCTACCCCTGCCCTTCACCCCCCCTACCCCTGCCCTTCACCCCCCCTACCCTTGCCCTTCATGCCCCCCCTACCCCTGCCCTTCACCCCCCCCTACCCCTGCCCTTCACCCCCCCTACCCCTGCCCTTCACCCCCCCCATCCCCTGCCCTTCACCCCCCCTACCCCTGCCCTTCACCCCCCCTACCCCTGTCCTTCACGCCCCCCTACCCCTGCCCTTCACCCCCCCTACCCCTGCCCTTCACCCCCCCTACCCCTGCCCTTCATGCCCCCCCTTACACCTGCCCTTCACCCCCCCCCTACCCCTGCCCTTCACCCCCCCTACCCCTGCCCTTCACCCCCCCCTACCCCTGCCCTTCACCCCCCCTACCCCTGCCCTTCACCCCCCCTACCCCTGTCCTTCACGCCCCCCTACCCCTGCCCTTCACCCCCCCTACCCCTGCCCTTCACCCCCCCACGCCTGCCCTTTGACTGACGCATGCACACAAACCCTGACTGACGCACGCACACACCCTGACTGACGCACGCACACACCCTGACTGACGCACGCACATACCCTAACTGACGCACGCACACACCCTGACTGATGCACGCACACACCCTGACTGACGCACGCACACAACCCCTCACAGCCGCACGCACACAACCCCTCACAGCCGCACACACAACCCCTCACAGCCGCAAGCACACAACCCCTCACAGTCACACGCACACAACCCCTCACAGCCGCACGCACACAACCCCTGACAGCCACAAGCACACACACCCTGACGCACGCACACACACACACACACACACACACACACACACACACACTGATGCGCACACACACACACTGACTGCCGCACACACACACACACAGACTGACGCACACACACACACAGACTGACGCACACACACACACAAAGACTGACGCGCGCACACACACACACAGACTGATGCGCACACACACACACACACACACACACACACACACACACACACACACACACACACACACACACACACATTGACGCGCACACTTACACACACACACACACACACACACACTGACTGGCGCACACACACACACACTGACTGGCGCACACACACACTGACTGGCGCACACACACACTGACACACACACACACTGACACACACACACACTGACACACACTGACACACACACTGACTGACACACACACACACACTGACTGACGCGCACACACACACATACACACACACACACACACACTGACTGACACACACAGTGACTGACACACACACTGACTGACGCGCGCGCACACACACCCCCACACCCACGCAGGCACACACACACAGTGACTGACTGCCGCACGCGCACACACACACTGACTGACTGCCGCACGCACACACTGACTGACGCGCACGCACACACTGACTGACTGAGGCACACACACACGCACACACTGACTGTGTGTGTGTGTGCGTCAGTCAGTCTGTGTGTGTGTTTGTGTTTCTGCGTCAGACTCACTGACGCGCGCGCACACAAACACACAGTGACTGACTGACGCACACACAATGACTGACGCACACACACTGCATGAAGCTGTAAAGGGGGACAAACAGAGCTGTAAAGGAGGGAGGGGGGGACTGGATTGATGTGAATGGGGGACAAACAGAGAGAGGGGGAAGGGGAGAGGAGAGAGAGAGGAGCGGGAACATTACATCCCGGGCAACGCCAGGTCTCTCAGCTAGTATAGATATACAATTTAGGCATTAATAGTTGCTAACCATATGGGGCCATTTTAATCGTGACCACAGTTCTATAACTGTGCTTCTTCATCCTTGGAGGTTTAGGAAACCGAGACAGTTCCGCTAAATAAGACCAAAGACCCTTATCTGGAATGATATTCATATCTTGTCCCTGAATATTATCCAAACTCTCTTCTTGAAGAGTACAATGGCGGCTCACTAAAGGCAGGTTAATCTGTGAAGGCTCCCCCACTATATCATAGGTAAATTGCGAGGGAGAATGTACCTATCTTTTACCCCTATGTACTATGTCACCCGTGGGAAGAGAATAAATGAGCTCATCAGACTCCATATCTTCTCCCAAATTGTGAACTGCACAAGGAAGAAAAGGGGAAGCATCAGGGTTTAGTGGAATGTCAGTGATGTGTAACTCCTCCTGGCACCCCAATATCGAAAGTGTGATTGTCATTAGAGAATAATGAAGGTCTTCATCAGGGTTATTGACTAAGGGAATTATGTTAACACCAGCTGGTCTAGCATCACTCTCTATGTGACGAGGGGTCCTGCTAACCCTTCTGATTAGTCGTATTGACTGAGAACAGTCATTAAGTTGAACTAACTGCCAAATAGGGAGAAGGTGGTTACGATGCAAGGTTTTTCTAGGCCCTATCCCAGATTCTGGCTACATTGTACAGTATATACTGTACAGAGAAATTTTTCAGTTTGTATTCTACTGTACAAAAATGAAGAAGTGAAAGTTGAGCCTACTGTATAGTAATAGTGAACTAAGTGGTGTGGAACCGTGGATACAATTAGTAAGCCAAGCCAAGTGACATAAATGTAGTGCCAAAAAATGAAGGGACAAAACAAGTGATAAATGATATCAACTACATGTGCAGAAAGTGGATAAAGTGCCAAAACATTCACAATGTGTAAAAAAAATGTAGCTCTTAAACCCTGAAAGGAATGTTCCAGTATTTTCTAAAGCGAACGATCTCCAAAAGTTGGGGAGTGCAGATATCATCACAAAAATAGAAATAATATAGTGCAATATATTCTCCGCCCAGTGTAAATAAAAAGTGGAAGTCTGAGAAAAGGGCACTCATGTTTTCTCAATAATACAGAGGCATTTCCAAAACTGTGCCAAAATCCCATGAAGAGGTAAATGAAACGTTCAATTGAACGTTGCTGGACATGCTAGGTACTCTGAAAGACTTCCCAAAAGGCGAATGGAGCAAACATGTATAGGCCTTGGTGCATGCCTACAATTGCACTAGGCACGAATCCACAGGGTACACACCATACTTCATGATGTTTGGAAGAGAAGCCAGATTGCCGATTGACATACGCCTGTGGGTATCTACCGATGGGGTACCCAATATGGCTCATTATCTATACGTGCAGAGTCTTCAGGACAGTCTGCACCATGCCTATCAGTTAGCAGAAAGGGTTACCGCTAGACTGAATGCCAATAACAAAAGGAGGTATGATCACAAAGTACACTACCGAGAACTCCAACCGGGAGACGCAGTTCTCCTACGCAACTTAGGGATCCCTGGCAAGCACAAATTAGCTGATCGCTGGAGAGAGGGACCCTTCCAAGTAGTGTCCCAAATTCTGGGTCTCCCTGTCTATCGCATACGCGTAGCGAATGGCAGAGTAAAGGTCTGTCACTGAAACCACCTGTTACCTATCCCCCAACTGGGAGAAAATGATCCAGAAACAGAGACAGTAGTAAACGACAGTGAGCCTGAAGAGTCTACTGAGAATTCAGGGACCACAGATGAAATGATTCAAGACCCTTTGGAGGGAACATCCAACAGAGATTGGTGGGCACCTCCCGAAGGAGCAACGGGTAATGGTCCTGCGATTCAAGCACCATCATCAGGAAGTTCACCAAGTAATCAACCGGTAAATCCTACCACTCCGAGCTTTGTGCCCTAAAGAGACAATGTTCAGTTACAAAGAGACAATGTTCAGTTACAAAGAGACTTTTCCCAAACTGGCTCACCCTCTGCCAGAGAGTCTAGGCCTCAAGCCTACGATGGTATCTCTCAAGATGAAGAATTGGAGACTGAGATTCACAGAAATCAGCGAGTGAGACGCCCTCCCACTGGAGTGGCTTATGATTCATTAGGGGCACCTCACTATGAGTCTCAGCAGCAAGCTAAAGCCAAGCTAGCCTCAGTTATAAATATGTTTGTTGAAATGTACAATCTCGTTTAGAGTGATCGTTAAGTTGTACTCCGGAACTGCATTTTTATTATATAATATCGATGTGCGTTGTTGGTTCAAGCGGGGTAGTTGATATTTTCACCAGGGAGAAGATTTAGCCAGGTACCCCCCAGCGAGCTCCCTGCACTCCCGTTTCCCCCTCCCCTCTCCTTACCCTCAGATATGTGTGGCAGGGTGACGGAGTTGCTGGCGTTTCCCTCCGCAGGGCGCCGCCATGTTTGGTTTATGAGTGCGCGCATGCGCGCGGAAGGTGGCGAGGAGCTAATCGAGGGCCTGGAAGGTTGCGCGATAGCAGGGCAACTCCGTGGCAGCCATTTCAGGAGTGCGAGGTGCAGAGCGGCAGCCATTAGAGGGATAGCATGAGGCTCCCTATGTAAAAGGCTGCAGACAGGACTACAAGCCCCATGATGCTCAGGGGCAATGACACCACCTGACACCAGGGACCCAGTAGGGCTGCAGGATTCTGCTAGAGGAGCAGGAAAGACTACTGCATGCTGGAACAGGAAGCAGGCAGTGAAGACCAGGAGCCTGAAGCTGCCGGTGAGATCCACAGAGCAGTGCTTCAGGGATTAGGCCATAGGTAAATCCCCAGGGCCCAGTTAGTTCCCTGAGTCACTGTAGTGGTGCTGAGAGTGCTGTTATAGGGAAGGCCTTAATGCAGGGACCTTTTCATATAGCTTGAGAGAGGTTATGCTGCAGGACATTGCCTGATTACCAGTGCAGCCTGAGTGCTGGTGTGGTATCTGATCCATAGCAGAGACAGTGTGCAGAGGATCATCTGGCTGGGGATCCCTCCCCTGTGGAGTCAGCATGTTCATTCATTTCTTCAGAGAGCAGTGCAGCGTGGCGTGGGATCATGTGGCGGTGTTGCAGAGTCATCAAGGATTCTCCTGGTTAGGACCATAACCAGGGAGGTATATTAAAGTGCACCAACGGGCCCCAACACAGGGAAGCGCTGTCCCTCACACACACACACTGATTTCCTAGCTGGTGGACACTAAAGAGGTTAGGTGCCCTTGCACAGTGGTACATCAGGGACTAAAGTGATACAGGACTGATTCCAAGCACACACTCAGTTCTATATGTGTGATGATATAAATGCTGTGTTTGCCGAGTAATGCTATGTTGTTATGTGCTAAGAATTATTATGCTGATCAGTAAATACTGTTTATCCAATCCCGTGTGGTATTGTATATGTGGGTTCTGATAAGGGAGCACTCCCACTACGTTGGGATCCCTCATCAGTGAAGGCGCTGCACCGAGTATAAGTACACCCTAGGCTCCCAGTGGCGGAGGTTCAGGACTCAGGTTAGCCTCACAGGTGAATGCAGTACCAGTAGTGCCGAACCGCAGGGGTACACCCGCTACATATATACAGTTAGGTCCGGAAATAATTGGACACTGATACAAATTTTGTTATTTCAGCTGTGTACCAAAATAATTTCAAGTTACAGTTAAATAATGAATATGGGCGTAAAGTGCAGTCTATCAGCTTTAATTTGAGGGTATTCACATCCAAATTGGAGGAAGGGTTTAGGAATTACATCTCTTTAATATGTAGGCCCTCTTTTTCAAGGGATCAAAAGTAATTGGACAATTGACGCAAAAGCTGTTTCATGGACAGGTGTGGGCTATTCCTTTGTTATTTCATCATCAATTAAGCAGGTAAAAGTCTGGAGTTGATTCCAGGTGTGGCATTCGCATTTGGAAGCTGTTGCTGTGAACCCACAACATGCGGTCAAAGGTGCTCTCAATGCAAGTGAAACAGGGCATCCTTAGGCTGCAAAAAAAAGAAAACCCATCAGAGCGAGAGCAGAAACATTAGGAGTGGCCAAATCAACAGTTTGGTACATTCTGAGAAAAAAAGAACGCACTGGTGAGCTCTGCAACACAAAAAGGCCTGGGCGTCCACGGAAGGCAACAGTGGTGGATGATTGTAGGCAGGGCCGCCAGCAGGGGGGGACAAAGGGCACGGGCGTATGAGTGGGGAAGCCTTTTGCTGCCTCTGCGCAAGCGCGGGACAGTTCGGCACTCTACCTGTTGGCCTGGGATTGCGTGTGGGAGGCGGGGGCTGCGTGTGGGGGCGCGTGCACGCGCTTTATTAACCACGCACCAGAGTCTCATCAGCTAGATCATGGGGTGGCTCCTAGATATGCTCCAGGATTGGTCAGCCAATTACTTTTTAATCTTTAAATATGTTAATGATGATAGGATGTGTATGCCTTGATAAAGTGCTCTGCGTAGCACGAAACATGTTGGTAGGGTAATGCCTTACCTTTTTCCTTCCATGACTATTAAACCTTTTCATGGATAACGCACTTTCCTCCTAATTCTCTCTTTTTTGTATGATTCCGGTTGTGCTCTGCCATTTCTCTCTCCTATTGCAGTCTATCTCCACGGACGAAGGCACACCTTGAAGGTCTGATGGGATCAACATGGACGCTGCAGCAGACTCGTGAGTTTTTCCTGCTTGCTACATGGTTATATCATTCTACTAAGGGATTAGGGTATTATGTATTGGGGTGATTATTAGCCTTTGGGTTCCTGGACAACTTGAGTGCCATCTATACTGGTTTACCAACTAGGATACCACACCCAGTACCCTCCCTACAATCAAGATACATCCCAGACCTGACACAGGATTTAACATTATTATCTCATTATTACCATGACTGTATACGGCTCTTAGCACCACGCATTATAGTCCCAATTACCTTTGAGCCCCTGAAATAAGGGGACTGTGTATGAAAATGGTTGCAATTCCTAAACGTTTCATACGATATTTTTGTTCAACCCCTTGAATTAAAGCAGAAAGTCTGCACTTCTATTGCATCTCGGTTGTTTAATTTCAAATCCATTGTGGTGGCGTACAGAGCCAAAATTATGAAAATTGTGTAAGTGTCCAATTATTTCCGGACCTAACTGTATATATATATATAATGAAGCTGCTCGAACTGGAAGTGTTTTACGTTGCACACACCTGTCACAGTTGTTACAATACATTTCCACATCTTTTCTCATCTTGGGCCAGAATAATCTGTCTTGAATTAAGACATACTCTACATTTTATCAATCCTAAATAACCCATCTCAGCATGTAAGTATTGGAACCCACTCTTTCAGTAGCAACTGGGGATTACTAGTTGCAATTTGATTTGATGTCTTTCACTCTTGTATTGTATTGTATTGTATGTCTTTATTTATATAGCGCCATTAATGTACATAGCGCTTCACAGCAGTAATACATGTGGTAATCGATCATGGGAATATGTGCTTTAGACATAAACATAACATTAAGGAAGAGGAGTCCCTGCCCCGAGGAGCTTACAATCTAATTGGTAGGTACAATAACATGGCAAAATCACGTAAAAACGGCTTTTTAACAATTGTTATCACTTTTGCTATGACAAGCCGTGTGGTAGCTCTTGAAAGTATGATACATTACTCAATTGTTTAGGGTAAATTGATCCCACCTCTTTAGAAATAATGGATTATCAGGATAAGAATCTTTAGGTAGTAATCAAGCATTTTGCTTCTCAAGAGCTATCCACATTTTCCCAAGTGCTTATATCTTGTTTCTGAGTAAGCTGTTGGTTGTTCAGTTGAGACATAGAAGTATGCACTAAGCTCAGTGGGCAGCTATAGGCTGAAAGAATCCCCTCTTCTGGTTCCTCCAGTAAGTTTATGGGGTCTATTCAATACATTTTGATAAGTGACTTACCCCGGTCAAGTGAACTTTACAATGGATTTTGCATGTATACCTATTCACAAAGTTTCAATAACATGGCAAAATCACTTAAAAACGGCTTTTTAACAATTGTTATCACTTTTGCTATGACAAGCCGTGTGGTAGCTCAAAAAATGCTTAAACGCGCATTTTTTGCCAGTAACTGCTATTCACAAACCTCCGATATGCAATTCCAGGGTTAAATACTCACATTTTTTTATCATCACCAAAAGGGTGCCGAGATCGGACACCCCCTGTTTCAATCATATGTAATAAAAAATAAAAAAACAGCCCAGCTTCATTACTTTAGTGGCTAACTGCTAAAGTAATAAAGTAATGCAGGGACTGGTTTGTTGGTGGTAGATGGGGTGGGTGAAGATTGTAGTTTTCCCAGGGTGGGTGTTTAGGCCTCCCGGAAGGCTTGCGGGAGGAGTTAACCCTTTCATTATCTTAGCAGTTAATACCACTAGGGTAATAAAGGGCTTAACCCTCCTGTGGGTCTAAACACACAAACCTGGCCAAATACCACCTTCATAGTTGCCCCAGGGTGGGTGGTTAGGTCTCCTTGGAGGGATTAAACCCTCCCTTACGTTAGCGTTACAACCACTAAGGTAATGAAGGGGTTAACCCTACCTCAAAGCTTAACCACCCACACCGGATAAACTACCCCCTTCACCCACAATCTACCACCAACACCACACAGGAATGGCCAATAACACTAGTAGCCAAATATGGCTAATAGCGCTTTTGCACTATAATACAATACAAATTACAATGCTATAAAAAACCCACTAGCCATTTAATCCATTGATTGTCACAGTGGTTACATATACTTCAATGGGGAACAAATAGCCACATTGGCAACCAATGACCACCCTACTTCCCACCCCCTCTACTCCCAACAACAACCCCCTACCACACACACTGTAGTGGGCAAAAGCCCCTTAATCCAGATCTGGATAATAGCACATGTGCCCATTCAAAATAAACTAATAGCCAGCAATCCTATAGTAAATAATAGTTGTACTTACTCCTACCAGGATGACAGCTGTCCTCGTTCGCATGTATTGGCACCAATATTAAAATACAAAGCTACCTGCTAGTCAGTAACTCCTTCATTACCTTAGTGGGCAGTACCTGCTATGGTAATGAAGGGGTTAACTCCTCCTGCTACCCATCCTCCCCGGGACAACTACCCCCGCCTCTCTACTCCCATCCCCACACACAGAAATGGGCAAGAGCCCTACTAGACAAATAGGGCTAATAGGGCTTTTGTCCATTTGTGTAGGAAAATAAATAAATTACATAATACAAATCAATTGACATTGCAATAATAAACAATATAAAAAAAAACTAGGCAAGAAACCCATTGATTGTAACTGTGGTTATCTATTCCTACAACAGGGCACAGATAGCCATATTGGCAATCAATTGGCACCCTAAAAAAATACAATCAAATAAAAAACACATTACAATACAATTAATATAAACAGTATCCAAGAAATTTCTTATGCCCTAAATGGGGGGTAGGAAACACAGGTAAGTGACCAACGGGGGCACAGATAGCCACAGTGGCAATCAATGGGCAACCTAAAAATCTATCAGTGTTTCTTACACTTGGCGGGATGAAAGATCATGCTCCTTATCCATCTGAGGCACTAACAACTCTTGACCCACGAAGAAATTATCCTCATCTTGTAGTACAGCATGATAAGCAGAAGTCCACGTTCCTCAGTTGCATGAAGAGAAGTCCCAGTGAGTAGATATTATTTCTTCTGTCTTTTCTTCCTATCTTCTTTCTTGCCTTCTTTCTTCTCTTCAACATGTCCGGTTGATGTTGATTCGCTGTCTTCTTGCTGTCAAATGAGACGTGACAAGCCTTATATAAGGCCTGTGACGTCACTTTTGACAGACACATGATACATCCACCAATCAGATTGCTGGATGTACAATGTGTCTAGCCATCAGGTTTGGCAAGGAATTACTTCTCTACAAAACTTCATGGAATCACATAGTACATCCACAAATTCTATTTGTGGATGTACTATGTGATGCCTTCCCTTTTTGGGTGATGTGACCTCACCTTAAAGAGAGGGAAGCATATGGTACCTGATTGGTTGGGCTTCCCTCAATTTAAGGTGATGTCACATCACCCCATTCCTGTGTGGTGTTGGAGGTAGTGGGTGGTTAGGCCTCGCGGGAAGGGGTTAACCCCTTCATTATCTTAACAGTTGTAACTGATAAGGGGAGGGAGGGTTTAAAGTCTCCCAGGAGGCTTAAACACCCACCCTGGGGCAACTACCACCTTCACCCACCACTTCTATCACCAGAGAAACAGCTATAGCTTTTTAACTCGTTCTGTACCTTAGCGGTTAGCCACAAAGGTAATGAAGCTCTGTTTTAGTTTTAATAACATTGTATTGAAGCAGGGAGTCTCTGGAGATGAACTGCATTAAATTCAGGTCTGGTGACCCCCTGCTTCCCAAGGTGCAGGCCCCAGTATGGGGTGCAGGTATCTCCTTAAGTTTAAATGTGGGACGTGATGCGCGACATTTAAACTTGCAGCAGATACCGGCATACTATACTGGAAGCCTGTACCCCGGTGAAGCACATTACATTCATGTCAGGGGACCCCCAGCTTCCCAAGGTACAGGCCTCCATATCAGGTGCCGGTATTTCCTGCAAGTTTAAATATCCAGGACATTAAACTTACAGGAGATACTGGCACCCCAACTTTCTTCTGCAAGTTCTTCAATTTGTTGCTGGAGGTCTTTTGGACTGGTGGCAAAATAACAAAGCCATCTGCAAATCATATGTGACTTAACTATTCACCATTGATTTTGATTCCTTTTTCTTCCTAATTCAATGTCTTAAACAGTTCTTCAAGTGTTGCTGTGAAAAGCTTTGGTGACATGGTGTTTCCCTCTTCTACTCCCTTGCTGATGCTTATATTTCTTGTATCTTCAGATAATCCAATAGTTTATGTGACATTCTTGTAAATGGTCCTTATAATATCAATGTACGCTTCTTCATCACTTTGTCTTTTTAATGCATTTAAAGCCACTGAGGAATAGACAATTAAAAACTTTTTCATAATCTATATGTAAATACAAGTGCCAATAGGCACACCTGCTGATATAAGTACAGGGTGTCCATAAATGATTCCATTATAAGCCCTAATTGTTATAGGAGCTATTTTAAAATGGTTTGCGGTAATTACTTTCAAGTACCGTGAGTGCACCATTCTCTGGACAATATAAAGAAAGTCCATATAAACAAGCACTTACTGCTAATGACAGATTTATTGTACTGTAGTATAAACGTTTCGGCCCCCAGAAACATTAAGGACGTATTTGGTGGATTGATGAGAAATATAACCCCCAGGCATATCTATAATAATGCATCAAAACCACCAAGGCAGATTCACTTTGTCTAACAGTGTTGCTGAAAGGCTGCCTACAATCCGACTGAATGGAATTAAGAAGGTTATGAGTATTGCCTTGTGCTCTAAAACAAAAAGGAGTTGGAAGGAAAGCAGACTACAGCCAGTGACGATTGATCATATATTATCTGAGACTTTGGTAAAAATGGTTCAGAGTATGGATTAATAGCACCAAGTAGGCAACAAGAATACTTAATACAGACCTCAGCATATTTATTAAGCATCTACCTAATCTCATGGTTTTAAAATGTGTTTCTATACTGTATATTTATGTTGCATTTTGTGTCTTGTATTTATGATGTTTAAGATATATATTCTCATAAGAATTTTTAAATATATGTATAATTATTAAAGTTGCAATTTTTATAATTAAGCATGCTTCTCGCTATGTTTTCTTTTATATAATGATATTGACAGATCAATTTAGTTTTTCCCTTTTTCCAGTACAATCCCTTATATTTATTTTTTTGCCTCCTTTTTTATATAGTTTAAATGTGATAATTTTGACGACTAGCACGCCCACTATAGGCATTGTTTGTACCTTTTTTTGTGTCTTACACTGGAGCATATTTTGGAATAAAATGCATATTATTGAGTTATATATGTATATTTATCATAGTGTTTGTGTGAACGTTGAGCAGGATAATATGGTTTTTTTTGCATTTTTAATTTTTATGTTTGTATCAAACTCTCCTGTCCTTTTTTTTATTGCATGCTGGATACTTGAAATTGATATATTATTTGTAATTATGCCTATGCATACTTGTGCAGACATCTTATTTTATTTATATTGTACTTTTATATTTTTCCAATGGCACACCATTTGGTTTATTAGAAAACAAAAGGTAAAATAAAAAGTTAATATTTGGGCCAAATCAAAACCAAGTGACATTCTTGTTATTCAGGCATGTGGTAAAATAGCAATATCTGGGAGAATGGGTAGGGAGTGTGATATCAACTATTTGTTGGTCCAATAAAAGGCCTTTTACAAACTCTCAGCCTTCTTCATCAGGCATTGCAGAAATATAGAAACTGTTATTCAGCAATTCATTTAATTATGTTTTTATACCACATGCTTCCAGGAACAACACTTAAATGAACAACGGGAGAACTGGCCTTCATGTAATTATGCCATCTGTGATCTTTACTGTAACGAATATGGACACAATGTAAGTAATGCCAGTAATAGAGCAAACACTGCAGACATTAATCAATCATGTAGCTAGAACTAGACACGTCTGTATATATGTTGTCTTTATTTAAGACATCATAATAAAAAAATATTTTGCTTAGATATAGGTGGATTCAGATGATACAATGTAGTCTTACTCATAATCTTGAAATCTACAGAAGGTGATATATATGAACTTAAACCAGATAAAGGACAGCATAATATATAAACCCAACGTCTGACCATGATGGTATAGTGTGCCCTAGATAAAAACATAAACTGTAAGCAGGTTTTTTTTTAGCATCTACTGTAGGTTACAAACATGTCAAGGTTCACAAGTCTTTTTAAAAATATAACTAGGAAATGACTGTTTACTCCTCTAATGTTAGAAAGCCAGGAGGATAAGATGGCTTCCTATTGATGTGAAAACAGCCAAAATAGAAAAGCTATTTTAAACATCTAACAGATGTTCCATTTTATGCTTAGGGCAAAACATGTCGTTGTACACAGTTTATTTTCTATAGACCTCAAACCATACTTTTTCAGAATTTGTTCGAACTATTAATTAAACACTTAGGGGCCTATGCTAGTAGCCTTAATAAAAAAAAATCGCTGGGCCGTTTACGTTGCTATCACGGTATTCAGAAAGCCTCAATTACCTGTGATAGCAAAATTCCCAAAATGGGTGAGTAGCCGGCGACGTGATGAGTGCCTCTCTCAAAAGGCCTATCCAAGTGATTTGTTTTGGACGGCAGAGAAAGCTGCACAGAGAGAGCCGCCTCTCCCTGCGCATATCTCGCCAGCGATAAAAAGTTTTTAATATAAATTTTAATACTAGTGTCGATAAGCAGGGTGTCTACGGAGCAGAAACTCATTGATTTCCTTGGGGTGCTGGTATCTCCTATGCATTTTATTCCCATGGTCACATGACACAAGACATTTAAATGCATATGAGATACCGGCACCCCATAACGGGGCCTGTATCTCAGGAAGCAGGGGGTCCCCGGACCTCAAATCAATGCGGATCTGCTCCGGAGACCACCTGTTCATCTATACTAGTATTAAAATGTATATTAATAGAGCTTCATTACCTTAGTGCCCAGCCACTAAGGCAATGGCGGGGTTAAACTGCAATTGCCTGTTTCTTGGGGCAGAGGGGGTGGATGAAGGGGGTAGTAGTCCCAGGGTGGATGTTTAGGCCTGCCTGGAAGGTTCCTTCACGGCAGACCACAATTCAGGGGTCCCTAACGCTAATATAAATTCTTAATAACCTGTGTAATAACAGGAAGAATGATTTATAGTAAGTCTGCTGTGAAATTGGCTCAGGGGCTTACAACAATTTTGGCCAAAAATGTCAAACTAAAAGACCATTTTACTTAATAGATATTTATACATATATATTTAGGCACTGTACCGTGTATGAGTTTCACTGGATGTGCTATAACTGAGCTTTGTCTGTGTTTTATGTTCTGTCACTGGTTTTAAATATATATTGCCATGCTCAGTAGCACTCCTCTGTGACACTCATATGCTTATATATATGTTGTGGTTATTTTGGGGGTTCAATAGGAGCTTGTTAGGTGTCCAGTATATAATCCAAATAATAAACAGAAATCGAAAAAATAACAATCAATAGAAAACAAGCATTTGCCAAAAAATGCATTGTCGGTCACTGTATTTATCTGTACCCTAAAGGGGCATAGTTTAAAACAGTATCAGTCAATGGGCAATCACAAACATAAATATAAATAAATACAATGAAACAACTGAAAAAAGACATTTACATACATTCAATATTTTACTTACCTTTAGAAGTCTTCACCCTCCGAATACCATTGTATCTGCAAGCTCTCCTACCTCGACATCATCACCCACAATCTAACGCCATCCACCTTGAAGACCAGCATCAGGTAAAAAAAATTGTCTTTCTTTTATCTTCTATCACCGTCTTCTATCTTCATCTGTCATTATTTTCTTTTTTTATTTAATGTTCTTTCTTCATCTGTCAATCCAAAGCCCCATTATAAATCCACAACAGGATGTTAGCGCTAAGGTAATGAAGGAGTTAACTCCACCTGCAACACACTCCCGCAGGACCTAAACACCCACAAAGGGCAAAATACCACCTTTAGCCACCCCCACTACCCACAATAAACATGGGAGTGGTAGTTAAACCCTTCATTGCCTTAGTGGTTAGCCGCTAAGGTAATGCAGTTGCCTGTAAATGCATTTTTATTGCAAGGGATTCATGCCGGGGGCTTCCGGTGCTGATATTAATGGGTATCAGGTCCGGAGTGTCACCGGCATGAATCTGATGCAGGAAAAATGCATTTTTTTCTAAGTCCTCTCTCGCCACCTTTTCGGCAGGTTCTCACCACCTTCACGCCAACTTTTCCTGGCGGGAGGATTTTGAGAGGAAATCGCCATTCTAGATTCTAGCTACGATAACCTACTTGAGGCTACTAGAATGGCACGAATGTGAGAACCTGCGGATGAGTGGCTTATCGAGGCTTATTGCTCAGGAAAAGAAGGATCCAACGCTCTACGGTTTTCTAAATAAAGCTAATTTATTGTGCCACACAACGTTTCGACCAATAGGTCTTTCTCAAGTGACTAGGCACTTGAGAAAGACCTATTGGTCAAAATGTTGTGTGGCACAATAAATAATCTTTATTTAGAAAACCGTAGAGCGTTGGATCCTTCTTTTCCTGAGCATTGCCTTTGAATATACCTGACAGGTACTTCTTGAACCAGCAGCACCGGTAAACTGTATGTATTTTTTCATTGTTGAGTGCAGCAAACCCCTTTTATTTTTTATCGAGGCTTATAGCATAGGCCCCTTATTGTAAAGATAACATGAACATGTGACTCATTTGTTAAAAAAATTGATTACACAAGAATTATTTGTTTGATTCTTACCAACAAAAAATGTTTTAATTTCTTTATGGCTGACCAAGGGGATATACAGAATGTAGAACTTTCTCTACGTGCTCATATGGGGAAATAACAATGGATAATATTAGCAATACAAAAGGAATAATGAGCAGCAGAAGCCAAGAGTTTTCACCATGGTCTGGAATAAAAAA
This sequence comes from Ascaphus truei, assembly GCF_040206685.1. Taxonomy (NCBI): domain Eukaryota; kingdom Metazoa; phylum Chordata; class Amphibia; order Anura; family Ascaphidae; genus Ascaphus; species Ascaphus truei. The sequence continues at coordinate 73,319,816 of NC_134486.1, read as the reverse complement.
TATCAAACAATTAAAAGTTAATTCATCTCACTAAATGCTTAAAAATAGCTACAAAATCCAGTTGTGCCTGTCTCGCTGCTCTGAAAATCATAACACTGTTTGTTTAGTTTATTAAACGTCTGGTCCTCATTCAAAGATTAGTTTATTAATTAAAATGCATGGGTTGATAAATTGATTCAAATCACAAGTTCTCTATGTTATGATGCAAAAAAAAAATGTAGACTGATCAAGATACCCTTGGCAGTCATGTATGGGGGTTCAGTGCTTTATTTCTGGTTATATCAATAGTTATTATATGCACGTCTTTAACCAAGGCCGTGCTGAAAAGCTGTGTTATATGGCTGAAATAAGCTTATAGAGCGAGGTCCATGTTAAAATGGATAAAAGTAAAGAGTGACACATTGTGAGTGCTCATTTGCATGTCATTACCCAGAATCCCTTGCTGCAGTGGAAGCACTGTTTGCTAAGAGATAATGGGGAAAGACAGGGTTGCAGACCTGTCTGAGACACGCAAGCACCACAAGTGGTATTTTTATTTACTGTACAGTGGAGGATTTTTATCACTTTATTTCACCCAACATAATTTTTTTAATGTCTAGTTCTATAAATGGAAATGGAAGGGATTTATACTATGGGTACAAAAAATTCTAATGGTATGAATCAAGATTTTCATTTAAATTCTTTTGTTTGAAAAGTTCAATGGCCAAGTCGTATCTTTTCAACTTATTCAACTATTGTTTCATCTATTCATTCAATCATTTTCTTATTTCAATAATTGATTCATTCGACAATACATGTTTAAATATATTTTACAAATCCTTTATAAATCTTCTTTTTTTTATTAGAATTTGGGAATATACTTGTATTTTTTTGTTTGAGGATTGTGGTTACTTAAATCTAATTTATTTAATTTAACATGTAAGTTAAGAGTTAACCATTCAAGTATTTATATTGAGGTTTGGCCTTGTTTCTATTACTGTACGTAACCCTGATGAAGTTACGACAGCTAAACACGTTTTGTAGAGTTACTGTATACAGTATGTGGCTAAGATGGCGTCTCTATAGCGGAGTGATAAGAAGTATATCCACCAGACATATATACTGTACAATAGTGCAAAGAAACCGATTTGGTATCAATCTGTGGATTCACTTCGGCTAACAATATTGCTCACAAGCTGTCCAAACAAAGCATATCGTTTGTAGTTTTGCTGCAGGAAAGAATTTGCGAGTTACAGTATGTTAGTTGAAGCGAGCTGTGGAAGAGTATATAGAAATCTCTTCATAAACTGGTGCTGTCTACAGACCATCTGAATATAATTATCTAAAGTTGTGAGTATTGCATTATGATCTAAAATGAAAAAGAATTTGGAATAGCAGCATACAGATAGTGAAGACTGGTCCACTTATTATCTGGGACTTCTTGAAAAATTATTCTGAGACAACATCTTTTGTAAGAAACATATACAGTGCTAGTAGAAATTAGTGTACTTATAAAGGATACTACTCCTATGCCATATGTACTATACAGATTATTTGTGCCAAGTAGGCAACAAAAAAGCAAGGCTGTGGCAAAGGGCAACATGACTACTTGCTTAGTCGGGACAGGTGGAGCCTAATGTTAGAAGATGGGGAAAAGGTTGGGAGGAGTTAGAAGGATGTCTAGGTTATATTAAGGCTTGCATACCTCTTCAAATTCAGACCTGGAAGAAGAATCAATGGCTTGAGAGCAGCACAGATCCTGAAGAATGGCCCAGTGGAGAAGCAGCATAAGGAGATCAGGAGTTCCAGCAGAAGATGTGGTCATGGAGAATTCCTGGCTTGTGGGCCTCAGAGCAGAAGCGTTGAGAAAAGGTGCAGCATGGCTGATGGCACATGTCCTTGGATGAGGAGCGGCGGCCACAGAGACATGCCTAGAGGGCAGAGATGTGGTGTGAGGAGCAGTGGAGGCTGACCTGAGAGTGAGGAGAGTCATGGCAGGAGGAGTGGCAGAGAGAGGCCTGGTTGGCATCGAGGGTAGACAGATGGAGTGGCATCTAGAGGAGCAGAGAAGGCCCCTGACTGCAGTGTGGTGGGGCAGAGTATTGGTGCTCTTAGCAGGAGGGAGAACATGGCTGGGAGTGGTGAATGGGGCTAGAGATAGTGGCAGATATGGAAGTGAGGTGAAGGCTTTGCTGACAGAGCTTGAGAGGGGCGGGTACATAGGCAAGACCTGAGGATGGTGAGTACAGACAAGCAGCAGAAGGGGGGAGGACGTAAAATTGTCAGCAAGTCCCCTAGGTCTTCTAATTTAAGGCAGGCAGCCGACGGGGCATCCAGGAGGCTAGACTTGCCCGGGGCAGCTATGGAGGAAGTGAAGATAAGATTGGGTGCATAGGGAGATGTGGGGACAGGTCAGGGGATCATTCAGGAGCAGGGTAAGTGGGCCTAGACCAGTGTCCCCAGTTGAAAGCTCAGGTCTAGCATCAGAGGACTAGCATCAGGCAAGCAGTATTTTCTAGGGGCCTGCATCAAGTAACTGCCAGAAAAATTCAAGGCAGGTCAAAAAGAGCACATGCCAAGAGAGGTACGGCGGAGTCTGGAGTGGCTGATATATGGGCTGGACTTGCGGCGGGATCAGGCCCAGGTAGGTCAGGAGTTGGGTTGTTGGGGGATATGTACAGGTGCAGGTAGCGGGAGCACAAGGAATGGGGAGTTTTGCTAGCATGGGCTGCATTGAGGCCTTCATGGGAGCTTAATGGGTTTTATGTCAAAATTGGGTTGGTGGAGGCAATGCAATTCCCCTGCATTCAAGGGGGATGGCTGGGTCTGTTGTGAGAAAATATAGCAGGGACAGAGGTGAGGTGGGACAAGACATAACACAAGCATGGGCGGTGGTAGTGGCGATTGCAGGGGTGGGCATTGCAGGGGGAGCTGGCAGTGTGGTACAAATAGGGACTGTGGAGGCATTGGTGGATGTAAGTGGTAGGGGTGGCCATAGGAAGGATGAGCATAGTACAGATGGTAGTTCTGCTTGAGGCTGGTAGCAGCATGGTGGTAGAAAAGGCGAAGGAGGACATAATGAAGGTAGCTGATAGCAGTTATCAAGACCGTAATATATCACACACACGCTGGGGGTACATTTAACTTAGACTGCAATGGATAGGGTGTGGAAAGGGGAATACGGGGATATTTGTTGCTCTCGGATTATAAAGACCCCCCATAGGCAGATAGGAAGGGAGAGAAGGATGAGAAGGCTGAGGAGAGGGAGAGGAAGAGGAGAGGGAGGAAAGGCATGCTCCAACATTCTTTGTGGACTGTTTGCAGGCATCTTCCATTATCGCAGGCTTGATTGGGGAAAAAGAGCCTGAAAAGTTTTTGGCACTGTTTAAATATGTTGAAACAATCTGGGGGCATGTACGCAGTATGGAAGGACTGTGTGGTGGAAGTATGATAGTGATTTTCACCAGAGGATGGCACAAGCAGTGGCGGTTGAATGTAAAAGATATGGACCTGTGGTTGTTTCATGATATCTCAGATGTCATCTTCCTTTCAAGGGGGTATGGGCGGTCTACAGCACTCAAGGCAGTCGGTCTCAGGGTGTAAGGGAGTGTGCTGGCAGTTAGTTCAATGAGGCACTGTGTAATTGGGGCCTCAGCTGACATTTCCGGCATGTGTGCAAGGGATGCGGGGGAGTTCATTCTGCTAGTAAGTACTTCTTTTAAGGGGAGCAGGCAATGAGGCAGGGGTGAAGAGCGAAGACACCGGTGAGTTTAGAAAGGATAAAGCTGTGGCTACCTTGTTACCTGAATAGGAGGGCAGCAGTGGGTGTAGTCCAATATGTGGGAGAAAAGAAAACCGGAGAAACCAATGGCGCAATATCGTCACACTAGGTACTGTATGTGGTCTGTGAATTCATCTGAAGTGTCTACCCACTGATGGAGTTGAGTGTATCATCGAAACATGTCAAGTTTTGAGTTCCTGGTCTGCCGGGAGAATGGAAGAGACGTGTCTATTTTCCTCCGGACGACCGAGATTTTCTCCGCAATCTTTTAAAAAGTTTTTTCTATGTGAGTGCACATTTTTGAAATTTGCCCAGATAACATTTGTTTATACTATCTGTACTATTGCGTTTTTCTCCGAATTCCCCCGAGATTGATTTCAGTCTGCAGATTGACTCAGTTGCCACAGTGTGGGATATGTTTATTTAATCCAATTACATGTGAGTAAACACTTCAGATGAATTCGAAGACCACATACCTTATGTGACGATATTGCGCCATTGATTTTTCCTGTTTTCTTTTCTCCCACATATTGGACTACAGCAACTGCTCCCTTAAAACTTTGAGATTCTACATGTGTTTGGGACCAAGGAGACGGTTCCTTTTTTGGGTTTAATTCCCTTATTACACCTTTATTGTCACTGATTATATTTATCTATTCACTGTTTATTAGTGTATTTGAACTTTTATTTTCACAGTCAGTCCTCTGTTATGCCCCGGAATCTGTCCCGCAAACTGCCGTCGGATTGCAGACCGTCAGATTGCGGATCCAATGTTAATCCACAGCAGTGATCGTCAGATAATCTATTCCAACATTGGATAATGCGTTCAGGTTGAATGCATTATCTGGTGTTGGATAATCCGTTCGACGGATAATGGACCGTCAGATAGAGAGAGCCCCCTGTATTATAATATCACAGTTATATATATTTATGTCACTATTTAAAGTATATACTTTAGATCTCTCCTTTTAATATAATAAATATTCAAGCACTGGGGAGCTTCCACTGAGAACCTTTTGGATTAATCAGTAGGAGGTGTCAGGAGTCTGGGGGGCGGGGCCAAGCAGAGAAGAAAGCAGCATGGGCAGGAGAGCACTGTTACAGTAGTAGAGGGATATGAGGATTGGTGTCTGTTCACTCCTGTGTGAATCTACTGTATGTTTTTTGCTGTGACTGGTTGTCCATTGTTCTTTGGCTGTCTGTCGGTTGTGTTTGCTTTTGTGTGTGTGTGTGTGTGTAGCTGTTTGTGCTATTGTAGGGGTACCTCGACAACTAAGTATTATGAATAGGGATGACTTCGAGAGAAAATAGATTGAGAACAAATTTGTTCTACAATAGCACAAACAGTTACACATACACAAAAGCAAACACAACCGACTGACAGACACAGAACAATAAACAGTACAGACAGCCACAGAACAATTGACAACCAGCTACAGCAAAAAACATACAGTAGATTCACACAGGAGAGAATAGACACCAATTCTCATATACCTCAACTACGGTAACAATACTCTCCTGTACCTGCTGCTTTCTTCTCAGCCACAGAACAATGGACAACCAGTATGTTGTGGTTTCTGCTGACCGAAACGTTGGATGCAGTGCCGTGTACTCCTTATGTGAATACAGTTTTTTGTACTTACCTGGCTGTGTGCTGTCTCTGTTTCCCGGACCAACATCTGGTAAATAATCATTTCATGTGTGCATATGGATAAGAATCAGTGGATCAGTAGTTTACAGTGTGCCAACTGCCCTTGTTTTATATATATATATATATATATATATATATATATATATATATATATATATATACACTGTATATATATACTGTATATATATATATATATATATATATATATATATATATATATATATACTGTATATATATATATATACTGTATATACACATACAATTTATGGTGGGTGAAAAAGGCGACAGAAAACCTCCACCGTTAGCATATAGCCAATAAAGAATATCACTTGTGAGCACATTCACATGTCTTAGACAGGCCTGCAACCCTGCCTTTCACCATTATCTCCTAGCATGCAGTGTTCCCACTGCAGCCAGGGATTCTGGGAAATGACATGCAGATGAGCACACAATGTGTCACCTTTTGCCTGGAATATCCATTCACATGGAGCCCATTTAATCTGATGCATTGCCGTTCACACAGCTTTTTAAGCACAGCATAGGACTAGCAAAGCAAGTACAGACCACTCACAGACATGTTTCAACCTTGATGGGTTATATATATATATATATATATATATATATATATATATATATATATATATATATATGTAGCCCTCTTTCCTACGCTCTAGCGTGACTATGGGTACTGCACACACCTGTGGGCTCCAGGAGATTTGAGCCTCCGCTAGCTGGGAGCCTGGGGTAACATTTATCTTAGCGGCAGCGCATCCACTTACCCAGGATCCCCATCATGTAAGATTCCCCTGGGTAAGAACCATAGCAACACACATATGAATGAAACTGTTTACTGCAATGCATTAATGAACCTTGTAACTCTATCATAGCAACAACACATTCACTAATATACTACCCTTATAACACTAGTGGCTCAGCCACTCTCCTAAGGAGTAATGTCTCTGTCCCGTCACCGCGTGCCCCACACCGTGTCCATTTAATGTGTATGTATGTAGGCTCAGTCCTTTGGCTACTCCACTTAGTGTCCCCAAAGAGTGTTCCCTAAGGCGGGATCAGCGCCTGTTGACCGGTGTTGGTGCACTTGTTGTAAATATCTTCCGGTCACTGCGGTGACCGGTAACAGCTTTTGAAAAGGATTCGTCGATCCAACGCTTTGCTTTCTGATGTCGCAAGGTCCAGCCGTCTGGTCCCAGATGACTAGCAGCAACCGTAACTCCGCACACTTTGTCCCTATCTGTTGTACAGTAAGGGGTGGTATGCTGTCACTATAGGGCGTCCCTGCAGCAACACAATATACTGTGACTCCGGGAAACTCCTAGGGCTTGCAGGGAAGATCTAACCTATGCAGGTGGGTCACTGACCCTCTGCACCCACACTACCTCTGCCCTCTGGCTCTCGTGGCCTCTCCACCACGCTTCCCTTTCTTGCCTTTCTCTAATCCAGCCCTCCCATTGGCTCACTGGTATCAGATGACTTCGCTAGAGCTCCTGGGAGTTGTAGTTCCTGGCTGAGCCTCTTGCTTATTGGCCAGCCATTCGCGCGCTTCCATCGCGCATGCGCAATCTCTCTCTGCTCTGACAGTGCCCTTACTGTTGCGCAATCAACATGGCGGCGCCCTATACTGTCGGGCCGCCGCGGAACCTTACACCACTCCCTTCGGAGACGCACCGCAGCAACAGAAGGCAACCTGACACATCCCTACATATATATACTGTACAGTATGTTGTCCTGTATTTATGGTGTTTGAATGATATATTCCTAAGAATTTGTATATGTATAAATAATAAAGTTGTATATTTTTATAAATATCCAAACTTCTTACTACGCTTTCTTAATTGTAATGGTATTGGTACATTTTCCTTTTTCAGAGCAGTCTCTTATAATCATTTGCTGGCCTCCTTTTTTTAGAACATAAAAATGCAAGTGGAACTTCTCAGTATGTACAGCAGTACACAGTTTAAAACAGAAATGTATAAGTACTTGAAAGAATAAATAATTGCCAAATACACTTATCTTTAAATACATATATGAATGCTATAGTATGAGTAATGTTTGGCTTTAAATGTTTCCTATAAAGTAATTTTAACTGCATCTAATGAGAGGAAGTATTACTTAATAGAATTGTGATAGTCCTAATTAAAGCAGTAATCCCCTCCAGAAACCTATATGAGTTTAACTCATTAAAATGATAGTATCTTACCCCTTGAGCATGTTCTGTTCTCTTGAAACAAAAATTGGTGTTTTTGTGTTAATCGCTTTGCTCTGAGATGCGCTTTATCTCCTAGACACTTATTCCCAGATCCACAAAATGGTGCTAAGCTTTAGCATGCCTTTACTCCTATTCATTTGAATCTATTGGTAGTAAAGATATGTGAAAGTTTAGAGCCCCTTTGTGGATCTGGACACCTACATTTCAAATACTTATATCTCCTGAACGGCGCATCAGATAAAACAAAAAATACAAATAAACAGAATTCGAAAGGGGGCAAAGAGATTCCTTAAAATAAGTAAAAATGTAAAAATGGCACAAACAAAATGGTGATCGGCGTGGACAACTGCTTTAAGGGTATTAAAATAATCCAAGGAGGTTTAAAAAGAGGTATTAAAGTTTTTTTTTTATTTATTTATAAAATGTTTTACCAAGAAGTAGTACATTGAGAGTTACCTTTCGTTTTCAAGTATTTCCTGGGTACAGAGTTATGATGACAAATACATGGTTACATTAAATGAACAGGGTTATACACTATATTTACAGACATTGCATGAACAGTTAAAGATAATATATGTTATAGGCGTATGTAACAGTCACAGACAAGATTAAAAAGTGAGACAGTTTTAGTCTTGAAAAAACTTAGACCGGCGGCAGCTTTGGGACTGTGAACAGTCATTTAGAGAGCATTATACTGTAAGTTCAATATGCAGTAGAGATGTCCTGGGGAAGGCATTGTTCTCTTAATTTGTTAAGGAGAAGCTTTGTGATATGCAGGTACCTAGCTTTCATTGCAGGTCTAATATGATCGATGAACCTATGAATAACAGCCAGCATCCCTTCAGTGTTTGCAAAATATGTATGTGTACACATTTTCCCATCATACGTGCACACTGTTTATATCATTAATAGACATGACCGAACTTGGGGGGGGGGGGGGATTAAGAGTCAGCCAGGTGGCTATTTTGTTTTCTTTCCTAAGTTCAGGACAAAGTTTTACTTGGACGTTTACCTCTGCAAAAGGTACATGGAAATGGCCTAAGAGATAGCAAATATGTGTAGTGTACAGTATACAGTATAGGGAAGATAACTCATAGATAGTCAGTGTCCTATGGTTTATTGTACAATATGTATATTGTGTGCATTTTAAGTGCTATTGATGTTTGCCATGAATTAGTTAACAAAGTTTGCATTTGCAGAGAAGGGCAAATGATGCATTGGTTAATGAGCAGCTTATTTTTACGAACCAGCCTTTCACCAGAAGGCAGCTTTCGGTGCTGAAAGGCACCTAACAACTTATATCAGGTCAATGGGCTGTAATGTATCTTCCAGGAAAGGAAAGTGTCATGGCAAAAGACTACTTTTTAAAAATATGGACTTAAATATTACATAATTATCCCCACACACTGGGCCGCCAACAGAGGGGAGAGCCAAGACAAGTGTCCTGGGCCTGGTGGCTGCGGGGGGCCCGGCTGACTGGACAAAGCAGTTGGGCCTGACCTTTGGCCGGGCCCAACCTGTGCCTGGCAGCCGGTTCTTTCGTTGGCACCAATCGGATTGGAGCTGTACCATCTGACACTCAAATGTGATGTCACATGCCTTATATAAGGCCTGACTCATTTCATTTGACCTTAAGAAGCTTACTGGACAACATCCATCAATTGGATTACAATGGACAGGTGAAGATACAGAAGAAAATGAAGAAGATGAAGATAAAGAAGATGAAGATAAAGAAGAAGATGGACTTACCTGCTATTGGATTACAATGGACAGATGAAGATAAAGAAGAAGATGTATGTATGTATGTATGTATGTATGTATGTATGTCTTTATTTGCATAGCGCTTCACAGCAGTAAAAGTTACAATCATATAAATAATAAGATATAAATAACACATAATAAGATATAAATAACACAAAGGGAAGAAGTGCTTCAGACTTAAAAGTAACATTTAGGAAAACGAGTCCCTGCTCCGAAGAGCTTACAATCTAATTAGTTGGTAGGAAGAATGTACAGAGATATTAGGAGGGCATTCTGGTAAGTGCGTCTGCAAGATGGACTTACCTGCTATTGAGGATCATTGCGTCTAGTGTCAAGAGGTTCCTGCTGGTGCTACTGGACTTTGAATTGGAGGGTGAAGACGTCAAAAGTAAAAAAAAAACATTGATTGCATTTTTTTTAATTGCATTTTTTTAATGCTTGTTTTTTAATTGTGTTTTTTTTTTGCTTGTTTTTTTGTATTGCTTCTTATTCTTGGTCATTGTTATTTTTATTTGTTGTGTATTTTTGATGCTTTTTTTAAATTGTTGTGTATTTTGTATGCTGTTTTTTTTTAGGTTGCCCATTGACAGCCAATGTGTTTAGGCCTTGTTTTTATTTAATTGTTGTGTTGTTTAGGTGCTTGTTTAATTTAATTGCTGTGTTGTTTAGGTGCTTGTTTTATTTAATTGCTGTGTTATTTAGGTGCTTGGTTTATTTAATTGTTGTGTTTAGGTGCTTGGTTATTGTTATTGTTGTGCCTTTTTGGTGCTGTTTTTTTTTGGTTGTCCATTGACTGCCATAGTACTGTATTATGTATATTAAATATTATATGGGCATGATGTACCACTGTGCCAATCAATGAGTAGAGGATGGGGATAGTTGCACCGGGGAAGGCTGGTTAAGCTGCCTGGGTGGGTAGCAGGGGAGGAGGGTTAACCCCTTAATTACTATAGCAGTTACTAACTGCTAAGATGATTAAGGGGCTAGGGTCCATTAGTTTGTTATTTTATTGTACTGTTGCTGCCCGCGGAGGACGGTGATGAGGATGGCCTTCCTCCTGGCAGGGGTAAGTAGAACTTTTATTTACTTTATGCTGGCTGGATGTTTAATTTTTAATGGGCAAATAAGCTATTATTAATAGTCATTTTACCCTTTACTGTACTGTATGTGTTGAGGGGTGTTGATGGGGGTACAGGGGGTGCCCATTCATTCCCATTGGGGTTATTTTTGCTCCCATTGAGGGCATAGGTAACCACACTGGCAATGAATGGGTGTAATGGCTAGTATTGTGTTTTGTATTTTGTTTTCATGTTTTTTGTGGATAGCGGGGGTGGGTGAAGGTGGTATTTGGCCCGCAGTGTGGTTAATGCCTACCGGGTGGGTAGCGGGAGGGGTTAAACCCTTCATTACCTTTGTGGTAGTAACTCCTCCCACAACCCACCCACGTGGTCCAAACACCCACCACGGGCCAAATGCCACCTTCACCCACCCCCGCTAATCACAATAAACTGGGCACTGGTGTTTAAACCCTTCATTACCTTAGTGGTTAGCCGCTAAGGTAATGAAGCTGCCTGCAAATGTATTTTTTTTACATAGGATGGAAGCCGGGGGTCTCCGGAGCTGGTGTATCAGCATCGGAGAATCCCGGCATCAATCCGATGCCCGAAAAATATTTTTTTTTCTAAGTCCTACTCTCAAATCCCATCTCGTCAATGAGATCTGTGATAAGCTTGCTAGTTCAAAGCCTCGATACAAGAATAGCGTGATCGAATAAAAATGACGCTATTTTGCTGTTCTGATGTCACTCCTGATGTCACTCCTGACGAACCCGATTCCTCTGGCGAAACGAGAAGAGTGGGAGTTCCTGAGTACCTTGGAGCTGAGGGGAGAGAAGCCGTCAGCTGCCCAGATACTGCCAGACCCCATCCGTAGGTGACGTCAGACGCTACATTCACTGGGACGTGCCAGAGCTGTGGCACCTGATTGCCACACACTGTGAGCTGCGGTCAGACCCAGGACTAACAGACGTCGGCGGGGGCAGGACGGTGAGCCAGTGCGGCAGACGATTTTTCCCATACACTACATAAGTGTGAACAGCCCATTTTAATTGCATTATTGTAAGTGCACACTTTATATTTTAAACATAAAGTGTTTTTGTACCTAGCTGATCTGTGATATGGAGTTTCTCTCTCTCTTTCGTGGGGGTCTTATCCTGTTGAACACTGTGAACCCTGCTGAGTTCAACCACACCTGCCTTTGTAGTGATAGCCACTGGCTACCTGCAACCTCATACCACACCTGTCGGGGAGAGATGTTAATCCCCCTACGCACTGCTTGATTATATCTTATGTTTTGTAATGTAGGCCTTCTAAAGGAGCCAAGTCTTTATCATCACATTAACTGAATATAAGAACCTCTACACTTAAAGTATCTCTGTGTTTTTTGTTTCCCCTTTATGCTCCTCCTGGAATCTGAGAACCAGCCATTGGAAACCAGCCACTTTTGAAGCACTTTGCGTAATTTAGTGCGCAGGAAATACTTGACAAGGAGAGGTCCCTCTAAATGTCATTGCTCCACAAAAGGGTGATAAACTGTAGCATACCTCAGCTCTCATTCATGTGTATGGGAGTCAAAGCCCTTATAAAGTTTGGCAACAGTTTAACAGTTTGTAGATCAGGGCTTCTATATATTCTACTGCTAAAATGTTCTAAAATTAAAGAGACATGTTCAAAAATGCCTATTTGTTGCTTGCAAATCTATGCAAATGTGCTTACATGCCCCCATGTTCTGAGTAAATGTATTTGAGGATGGGATGCATTTATTTTTCAGGACCATCATGCAGATGGAGATTGGCTGCAGCTTCACAGGCTGCCGAGCCCCTTGTGGACGAAGAGCACACTGTGACCTTCTTCATGAAAGAGGTCATGGAGGAGGTCCTGGAGGAGGTCCCACCCCTCTGTTGTGTGTAGCTGATGGCGTACCAGAGAGAGCTGCTGGAAATGCAGTCCACAGGCCATGGCAGGGCTCAACTCAAAGAGAAGGAAGCAAGCAGACCGACATCAGTGCCAGGAAGTCCAGTGCCATCATCGTGTAATGCCCCTCATTCTCCGCCAGCACAGTAGTACTCTGATTAATAGCATTGGCCAGATAACAGCATCCATATATGGGCTCACCTGGGCTATCCAACACGGCCTGGGGACTATCCATGCCCTTCTGTTCTTGCTACACCCAGTGCCTCCATGGACTCCCTGGCCACACCCACATGATCAGAGGAGATGCCTACACTGCGGGTGCAAACTTTGAGGTGTGGGTGGGAGAATCTGTACCCATGTGCCAACTGAGGCAGGTAGCGCAGCTGCAAAAATAGAGGGACTGAGTTATAATTGTAAATATTGCTCTTTGTTTTGTTTATATGTAATTTTTAAATATATATACATTTTACACACACTAACTGTGTAATAACATTTTATTTTGCCAACTTCAGACTCTCGGAAATTGTTGTTGTACAGTATGTAGAAACATTATTGTTCACGCAAAAGATTGCAACCATAATTACGCATATTTACTTTCATGTTTATTAAACATATTTAAATACCCCTTTATTTATTTCTGATAATGATTTTCATTATCATATCTAATTTTAATATATATATATATATATATATATGAGAAGAAGTGGCTCTGAGTTGGAAGTAGGGGAACCTAGTTCAATTCCCGGTGTTGGCTCCTTGTGACCTTGGGCATGTCACTTTATCTCCCTGTGCCTAAAAAATAGATTGTAAGCTTCACGGGGCATGGACCCGTGCCTGAAAAATGTCTCTGTAAAGCGCTACGGAAAAGTAGCAGCATTATACAAGAACATGCTATTATTATTAATATATTATCTTTACAATGCTGGTATTATATGAATGAGATGACACTTCTACACCATCATATTGTCAGGAATCGGCGTTCTCCACCCTCCCCACACAGAGCACCCCCTTCCCGCAGGGAGCCCCTGGACACACAAAACAAACCTGCCTTACCGGCCTCCACGGCTCCTCGCCCCTGCCGCCGTCGCGGGATCACTCCCCTCAGCGATACCTCTGCTCAGCACCGGCGCGCCCACGCCCTTCTGCACGCACACCTGCACCATCCACTGGTTCGGTTCACACGCGTACACGAGTTACGGAGCACGCTCAGTCTGCACACTTTTATTCCCATCCCCCGGACCTCAGGTTCCGCCCGCACACTGCACGGGCATACTCAGGTTACCAACAAGACTCACCTGGCCTGTTATGCCTGCACCAATCTGCAGTGTCTCCCTGTAGCTCTTCCTGTCCCGCCTCCGTTCCTAATTGGATCTTCCTGCTTTATCTAGCTCCTCTCTGCTCTCAGTCTTTGCTCGACATAGTCTCTGCATGGAAGTACTTCTGGATTCTCTCAGTGTTTTCACAGGTTCTGACGCGGCTCGTACGACTACCCTCTCTGGCTCTCAATCTCGGCACTCCTTGGACAATGCTCACTCTGGTAACCCCTAGAACACGGCTTGGACAACGACCTATCTCCACTCTCCACTCCTTGACTTCGGCGAGGCATCCTTCACTCTATCTCTACAACTGGTACCGGCAAGTATTGTCTACCTTACTATACCTGGCCTGGCAACGCTTCATACCACACTCCGGACACGCTCACTTTGCTGCGGGTGCGTGTATTACCACTTCCCCCTTCAGCTCAGGGGACGGGTCTGGTCTGCGGGCAGCACCGGTGTAACATTATGTCGAGCCCACAAGACGCAAACCAGATCGAACTTCAACAGTTTCTCTCCAATCTGCTTCAGCAAAACCAGGCCATGGCGGATCAAATTGTAGCACTTACACGCCAGGTCGCAGTACTCTCAGACAGGGTACCGACCGCGACCCCGCCAGATGTAAGCCCCCACTCCGCAAGCGCAGTTAGCAGCTCAGATGTAAGGATTCCTCCCCCCAAGCCTTATGCAGGTGAACCGCAAGATTGTAGGGGTTTCCTAAACCAGTGTGAGGTGCAGTTTGAAATGGCCCCCCCATCTCTACAATACTGATCGCAAGAAGGTAGCCTACATTTATAACCTCCTCACTGGCAGCGCCCTGGCTTGGGCTTCCCCGGTTTGGGAGCGACGTTCTGACCTTAACCAAGATTACCCGGCATTTAAAGCCGAGTTTCAACGAGTATTCGATTCTCCCGCTCGTCGGGAGATGGCATCTGTTTCTCTCCTCCAGATCACTCAGGGACGGCGAATGGTGACACAGTATGCTATGGAATTCCGGACTCTAGCAGCCGAGACTAACTGGGGACAAGAGGCTCTCATCTCCGTATTCTGGCAAGGCCTGGCAGATCCCATCAAGGACGAACTCTCTCGCCAATCCAGGCCGGATCAATTGGAGGTCCTCATTGATTTGGCTGTCCGAGTGGATCAACGTATCCAGGTACGCCGCTCTGAGCGTCAGCGCACTCGCTTTCATAACTTTCAAGTTCCGTTCTCCAGTACTCCCAGCAACACTCCTGCTCACCCAAGTGCTACCATACCTCTTCGTCCTGCGCCGGAGTTGCCAGAGCCAATGCAATTGGGGGTACAACGCATCCGCACACCGATACGGCAGTTCCGCCACGCCTGGGGATTGTGTTTCTACTGCGTATCCATGGAACATCTGGTTCGGGAGTGTCCACTGCGTCCAGGAAACGGGAACACCCAGTGAGTACAGAGGGGCTCTCTCTGGGTGTAATGTCTCCACGTCCCCTTTCTAAAGGTGAACTCCCTAAGAAACTTACATTTCCAGTCTCCCTTTCAGGCGATAAGTTCAAGACTTCTACTGCCGCTTTCATTGACTCAGGAGCTGGAGGAAACTTCGTGGATCTTGAATTCGCCAGGTTAAACCGCATACCACTCGTGAGAAAGAAGGTTCCCATCGCACTCGTCGGTATCGATGGACGTCCTCTTACCCCGGCCCACATCTCCTTAGTGACAGCTCCCTTGCTTCTGTCCTCACATCTGCACAAGGAGATCTTAGTTCTCGATGCCATTCACGCTCCTGGGATACCCATCACCCTTGGTCTTCCTTGGCTACAGCTTAACAATCCTCTCATTGACTGGACTTCCTCTGCTCCCATTTCCTGGAGGCCCAGGTCAGACGAGACTCATCAACTGCTGGCCAATACCTCTGTTCCCGAAGTTATTCTACCTTCCGTTTACCATTAATCCCAGGACGTTTTCAATAAGGTACAGTCAGACCTCTTGCCGCCACACAGGACTTACGATTGTCCGATCGATCTAGTTCCAGGTTACTCCCTACCCAATTCCAAGACCTACCCTTTGTCGTTACCAGAATCTCACGCTATGGATGAATATATCCAGGAGAATCTCAAGAAAGGCTTTATTCGTCACTCCAATTCCCCAGCAGGGGCTGGGTTTTTCTTCGTCAAGAAAAAGGACGGGTCGTTGAGGCCTTGCATCGACTACAGGGGTTTAAACCACATACACTGGCGACACACTTTATTCGAGCTCGGCTAGTCCCACGAATTCGGGTATACCCGGGTGTATTGAGGTTTGTGACTGTTTTCTGCCCGAGTGCATTGAGGTATTTTCCAAGCAGGGATTGAAGCATTTTATTCCCGCTGGCTGCAATACTGCACAGTATATATATATATACTGCATTACAATTCATGAATTTATGCCATCTGGTAGACACGCGAAGCATTGCAGCCTATTAAATCCTAATCATTATCATTTAACAGATCAGCCGCCCGTCAGCCAGGCATGAACCCAGGCTGGGAAGGCAAACGCAACGGGGCTTGTCAGAGGTGAGGAGCGGCGCATTCCAGTATCTGCCAGGTACATACTGGGTATTTGCTCGAATAAAGTGTGTCGGTGCAGTAACTATTAAAAATTGTTACCCCCTTCCCCTTATTACCGAACTGTTCGATAAATTACAGGGGACCAAGATTTTTTCCAAGTTGGATCTACGTGGTGCCTATAACCTGGTGCGCATCAGGAAGGGGGATGAATGGAAAACAGCCTTAAACACACTTAGTGGACACTACGAGTTTCTGGTAATGCCTTTCGGCTTATGTAATGCTCCCGCTGTCTTCCAGGATTTCATCAACGACGTCTTTCGTAAGGTACTCAATATTTTTGTCATTGTATACTTGGATGATATCCTGATTTTTTCCAAAGATCTCCAGGACCATATACGCCACACCTCCTACGTCCTTTCCCGTCTCCGTGAACACCATTTGTACGCCAAACTGGAGAAGTGCACCTTTCATCAGACCTCTACTCCGTTCCTGGGGTACATCATTTCCGATGAGGGCTTTATGATGGACTCCGGTAAACTTCAAGCAGTCACTGAATGGCCAAGACCCAACTCTCTCAAGGCCATACAATGTTTTTTAGGGTTCGCTAATTATTATCGTAAGTTTATACAGAGTTTTTCCACCATTGTGGCACCCCTTACTGCGCTCACCAAAAAAGGAGCTGATCCTTCTGCTTTGTCATCCGAGGCCATCTCCACCTTCGAGACACTCAAGGAGGCCTTTATATCCACACCTATGCTCCGTCATCCCAACATTGAACTTCCCTTCGTCCTGGAGGTCGACGCTTCTGATTGCGGCACTGGTGCCGTTCTTTCTCAGAGACCCACACCCCAAGATAAGTTACATCCCTGTGCATATTTTTCCAAGAAATTCTCGTCTGCCGAGAGGAACTATGACGTGGGTAACAGGGAACTTCTGGCCGTGAAGATGGCTCTTCAAGAGTGGAGACACCTGCTGGAGGGGTCGAAAGAGCCGTTTACTATTCTCACGGACCACAAGAACCTTCTTTACATAGAGAACGCTCGACGCCTTGGTCCACGACAGGCTCGTTGGGCTCTTTTTTTTTCTCGATTCAATTTTCACCTATCCTATATCCCCGGGACCAAGAACGTAAACGCAGACGCACTCTCCCGTATACATTCTTCTGAAGAGAGGCCAGAGGAATCTTTGGAGACTATCCTTCCGCATGAGAGGATTCTCGCCACGTCTTCTTTCAAGAATCTTGACAAGATTTTGCACTCCCAGAGACGCATTCCCAAGGACTTGGTCGTTCCCGACAACAAACTCTTTGTACCTTCCAAATTTGTTCCAGAGGTCCTGTCTTGGGGTCATCACTCCTCCAAATCTGCAGGTCATCCAGGTTTTAAGAAGACTACTGATCTCATTCGTCGGAATTTCTGGTGGCCAAGGATGTCTCAAGATATTTTGGAGATTACCCACGCCTGCCCCACGTGCGCTCAAAGCAAGACTCTCCGTCAAAAGCCTCAGGGTTTTCTGTTACCTCTTCCAGTTCCCGACCGCCCCTGGTCCCACATTTCGATGGACTTCATCGTGGAGTTGCCCAGGTCCAGAGGAATGAACACTATCTTGGTGGTCGTGGACAGGTTCTCGAAGATGTCCCATTTCATTCCACTTAAAGGATTACCCACCTCCCCCTCCCTTGCTGATATCTTTACGGAGCAGATTTTCCGGATTCATGGGATCCCTTCGTCCATTGTTTCTGACAGAGGTTCTCAGTTCGTATCCAAATTTTGGAGAGCTTTCACGAAGAGATTGGGCATCTCT
This sequence comes from Ascaphus truei, assembly GCF_040206685.1. Taxonomy (NCBI): domain Eukaryota; kingdom Metazoa; phylum Chordata; class Amphibia; order Anura; family Ascaphidae; genus Ascaphus; species Ascaphus truei. The sequence goes on along the minus strand of NC_134486.1, from coordinate 73,301,804 downwards.
TCTTCTTTCTCTTCCGCCTATCATCCTCAGTCCAATGGACAAAAGGAGAGAATCAATCAATCCCTGGAGTAGTACCTGAGATGTTTCATATCCGATTTCCAGGATGATTGGGCTCAACTCCTCTCTTGGGCAGAGTCCACCCGGGAGTCGCCCTTTTTTATAAATTATGGGTTCCATCCTCCCTGTCTTCCCACCCCCAACATCCCTTCTGGAGTACCAGCCGTATATGAACGCATTTCTTCCCTCCAAACCGCATGGTCCAGGATTCAGTCTACCCTTCTCAACTCCTCCCGCAGATCGAAACTACAGGCCGATCGTCGTCGTCGTTCGGCGCCCAGTTACAAACCAGGGGATTTGGTATGGCTCTCCTCTAAGAATATCCACCTCAAGGTACCATCTCCTAAACTGGCACCTAAGTTCCTGGGTCCCTTCCCTATTTGCGAACAAATCAATCCCGTGGCATTCCGGCTCCAACTACCACCCAGTATGAAGATTCCCAATGTCTTTCATGTGTCCCTCTTAAAACCATTTATCTCCAGTCACTTCTTTCCGGATCAGACTCGTAAACCGGATCCCATTACTGTACAAAATAACGAGGAATATGAAGTTCACTCTGTTTTGGATTCTCGCCTATCCAGGGGTCAGCTCCAGTTCTTGGTGCAGTGGAAGGGCTTTGGCCCTGAAGAGAGATCCTGGGTACCTTCAAAGGAAATTCATGCCCCGGCCCTTCTTAAGTCCTTCAGGAAAAAGTTTCCAGAGAAACCGTTCTTGGACCGTCCTGAGGCCGTTCCTGAAGAGGGGGGTACTGTCAGGAATCGGCGTTCTCCACGCTCCCCACACGGAGCACCCCCTTCCCACAGGGAGCCCCTGGACACATGAAACAAACCTGCCTTACCGGCCTCCACGGCTCCTCGCCCCTGCCGCCGTCGCGGGATCAAGTATTGTCTACCTTACTACACCTGGCAACGCTTCATACCACACTCCGGACACGCTCCCTTTGCTGCGGGTGCATGTATTACCACTTCCCCCTTCAGCTCAGGGGACGGGTCTGGTCTGCGGGCAGCACCGGCGTAACACATATGTAGTTAACTATATTTTATCGTGATGCTCAATATGGGAACTTTACATGACTATGAGGAAAAATAAGACATTGTATACCTTGTTCCTCTGATAATCCTTAATTGACCCCTGCTTTGTGGAGGATATATTAAGTAAAAAAACAGACCCTAAACATGTACCCCTGATGAAGCACAAAGCCGTGCGAAACGTATAGTGGTCACGTTATACCACAGCTGTTCCTGTCCGGTGTTCCACGTAGCTCCCTCAGACACGTCAGAGCCTACCAAATCGTAGTTTCCATCGCTGACACAACCAGGAAGTGCTGGACAATTTGCACCCACAACACAAGATCAGCACATGGGATGCGGCGTATCAGCGTTGCACTCCCCTGGACATCTAGCCAGCCCGGCGAGTAGCGAGAAGTGACTTGTTCACCACACATTACCCCATTGTAAGCGTCTACATACTTCGCTTTGTGTTCTTTTTTCATACTCCAGACATAGGGTTACATTCTAAAAGTTTAATATCCACAAGTTTTTATCTGCTCTTTTCTGCACTCATACGTTTTTATTCGGTAAATGCTGTCATAAGTTACGATTCTTTAGAAATTTTTTAATAATCCTGTTGTAAATGCAAAGATGTTGGGCTCCAATTTAAACTGAAAGGTAAATATGTTTTATGAAATGGCTTCTGTGCTGATTAGAACCCTGTACACAAAATATATTACTGTGCAAACATCAGTAAAAACAAATTGCTGTTATATTGAGATAGAAAAATAAACGTATGATGAAAAATGTATGCTAACGAGGCAAGAAAATATTAATTGCTTATGCTTTTTGTTAGAATCAAAATTTAGTATGTAATATGGTATATATATATTATATAATATATTTCTGACATTATCTTTTTAGAAGGTAACATTCTAAGAATAAACATACAACAAACGGTGGAAAAAAGATCATTTGTTTCTCCTTAATGCCTATCGTATGAGTCAGTGCAGTGCAGTGGATCATTATAATCCACCAAAATGGATGTTTAATGTGTGCAAGAGCCCATTCTTTTAATATATTATATGTTGTGGATTACTAGCTGTAAGCATGTGGGTTATTAGTACATTGGGAACATTTCAGTGGTGTGGGTGTGAGAATATATTCTCAAGGGTGGAGAATGAAAATACAAATTACAACAACAACATGATAGATTAAATGTAATTGATCTGTCAAATATCTGTAAATGCAATTCATGTTAACTATCTGCCAATCTTGCTTCAATGTGTACATTGGCAAATCGGCAATGTTTATATCATTTGTTTCCTGCCATACAGTATAAAATTAAATATGTTAAAACAAGTAATATATAAAGTTTATAAATAATGTAAGACTGCCCTTAAACAATTTGTGCATGGCCCTAATGAGCAAAGGAGTAGCTCGGAACACAAAATCTAATGTCTTTGGCACTATAGGACAGCCGGGGAGGAGCATGCCCCAGCGGTTTGACTGGGAAGTCTTCAGACTTCCGGTATCTGCCGCTGTAGCAGGCAGACCGAGGGGCGGCCTCCTCCCCGGCTATCCTCTAGTTCCACTCTGCTCCTGCTCACATGTTCCTGTGCTCCCACCACCTCCAGGATGTTGCCGTCGTCTTCCTCATCATCACCTGGTTGTTGCCATTGTCTTTCTCACCACCACCAGGATGTTGCAGTCATCCTCCTTACCCTCTGCCTCTGGCTGCAGGTAAGTCTCTTCTGCTTCTCTGTTTCTGCCGTTCTCCAAAAGGAGGCCCGAGGGAGCAGAGCAGGATGGAATTACCCGGCACTGAGTTCCAGCGACCTGGGCCGGTCCAGGTAGCATCAGGGTAGGGAAAATTTAGCCGAGTATGCAGGGTACCGGGTAATTACCGGGTACCCGGTACATCACTACTTCTAATCTTATGATGGATAAAGACAGTGATCCAAATTTACTAAACAGTGTTCTGCCATAAGGCACCTTCAGTGCTTTACAGCCTATTCAAAAAAATGGACTGCAAGGTGTCTTACCATGTCAGAAGACTGCTCATTAGATATGGTTCTCTATCCTAGAAAAGGGTAAGGTGCTTTGTACATCTATGAGCACTCAATGAGAAGTAAAGTTCAACACTAAGTATACTGTGACAATGGAACCAACGGCAGTATATAGAGTTGATAAGCATAAGGCACCAACTTAATGAATGGAATCATGTACGATCCAACAGGACTAAGAGATTAAAGCAGGGGCCCATATGACTTGAAATAAAGTTCACAAATTAAAAAAAATATATAGCATTTCTTAAAGACATGATTTTTTGATTTAGATTTATAAATAGTAAACAGTGTTGATCTTTTTCTGAAGAAATGTCTGGTATGCAACAATCTGCCAGTTTGTCTGCATTGGCTTGTCCAATTTTAGGTTATCTGATTCTCACAGTTATCTGGACCCACTTAATAAAATAGCAATACTGATTGTGGACACAATTAGCAGTTATCCATCACACTTAATTATCCATCCTTTGAAAGTGGAAGTGATAGGGTCAGATAATTTGAGTGACTTGGTGTACTGATCATAAAAGCTTTTAAACTGCCAGAAATGATAAGATGAAAGCAGCAATAATTTTTTTGAATTCGTAGAATATTGTATAGTATGCAGTAATATTTCCGCATATAGTAATGACTTCTTCAACAAACCTTACTAACCCCAACTGGTGATTGCCCTCAGATATTGACAACTCTGCTCTAAAGAATTTACTTATCCAGCTTAGAAAATAAAACTTAAATAATGAGAAACTGAAAAAAAATTATTGCACAAGTGTAATCAATGATGGCAGGCCAATATTTCATCAATTTAATATTCAGTTATTTTTACTGACCTTACATTTCTTTGCTCCTCCACTGGTCATTTACTAATGGTACAACTATAGAGAAGATAAATTGTTCATATGCCTGTCAACCATTACATACAGTATGTATTTTTAGCTTATGGCCCAGTTAACCTCATACAGTAAGTAATTAAACGACGATAGCGGTCACAGGACTTTAATAGAACATCAAAGTCACTTAAAGTCATAATGATTTTTCAAGTCTTTATTTACATGGGGGAATTTGCTTCTCGCATCATCAATTTACAATAATGTGATCAAAATTATGCTTGTAATGTATCTGTTAGAGAATAGACCGAGGAGAAAGAAGTCGCTAAACTTTAAGGAAAGGGGCACATGTCTAGGGCCAGAAGGAGCTAGCCCTGGGCCATTAAGGGATAAATGATAGAACAGGGCAATGGGAGATTGGCTGGTCTATAGTGGAGAAAGGTTGGGAATAAAATGAGGGTCAAGGGGGCACTCTTCCCTTACCTTTTGTGTTTCCAACGGCATTTTAAACATTTTTGAAAGAGAACATAGAGATGGTTTACAGGCATGGTGGGTGGAGCGGCGGACCATTGAGCTGTCAGCCGTGGGGATGACTTAGCAAGGCTATAGATGGATACTGTAATGGTTGTTTTAGTCCCTTTGCTGTGAGAAACTGGAGCAGGGAGAGCTGGGAGACAAGGCCAGCAGGGGAAGAGGAGGTGGGCCCTTCTAGTGGGCAGAGATATAGCTTTGTGTGGCCGAGGAGCGAGAAGGCAGGAATGGCTGGAGAAAAAGCAGGGCCAGCTGGTGGGGGAGCCCTAGCTCCGTTGCAGGGAGAGGTGATCTCGCATGCTGGAGTGGCAGAGCGAGGTACAGGGGGATCCCACTTGGTGGGTGTGCCTGGAGGAAAACAACGGAGAGCTCAGGCAGCCAGGGGAAAAGCAATGTGGGATCAAATTGCTCCCATCAGTGGCAAGGTGATCTGGCTCCATCTCTTCCTCCATCACATAATTGCTATGACAGGATGTCAGCTGTTACCTTTGCATTTCTTCCCTCTTGGCAACTTCCTAAGGTGAGCCCTAAACACAGATAAGCTTTTAAAGATTTTGTACAGTGTTAGTGCATCTATTATATGCCTCAATATGTTTAAAACTTTAAATAAATTGGATTACACTATGGAATTACGCACTTCTACTCTTTCATTTCTATAGACAACCTATCCACCTGTTGTGCTTTCACTTGTTAGGCTATATATTTGTGGGGGATTATTTTTTAAATGTATTCTTTCCTGTGGGCTGCTCTATTTATTGTTTTTTTTTTTTTTAATCCTTCAGATGGTTTCTGCAATGGGTGTTGAAGGCCAAGACAGGTAGTCATGGAATTTGCCACTATCTAGATCCTTTTTTATTTGTAGGTCCAGCAGCATTTAGGGTGTAGTGATAAAGAAAATAAGCGCAAATAACACCACTTTTAACAAAGAAACAAAATATACTGTCCTTTAGAAAGTGCAGCTCCTGAGATAGGACTCAATCCCAATCCGAACAGCAAATGATGAAGAACAGCAGGTGCGCAAATCTCATCAGGACATGAAAGAAATTAAAACACAAAATAGTGCAACATTGTTTTTTCCAGAGAAATAGAATTCGTACTGTAGACTCTGCAGATTTTACACGCACGTGTTTAACGTGATATTCAGGCAGTGTGGTTATTAGAAGTGACCAACTTTAGTTACTGTACATCCAGACAGGTACTACAAATCAACACAGGTGGCCAACTTTGATTGCATCCAGGCAGGTACCCCAGATCAACACAGGCAATATTCCAAAGGGAGGGAGGGGGAATCCACATATACAAGGAGAAAAGCAAAAATAGTGTAATATTGCTTTATTATTAAAAAAACACAAAGTATTGCACTTACATAAGTGTCTTTGTGGTGAGCATTCAGACCACCCTGGGTCGGTTAGACAGACAGCACTCCAAACAGCTGCAGTTTCTGCTGCACGGCCGATGTAGCATCCACTGGGCTGAATGATGTTGGAGGCATTCATATTGGAGACTGAAGGCCGACTCACGGTAACCTCCGGACAATCCTCCATATTTCGCAGGAGCATAGACATCTGCAACAGGTACCACTGGTGCTGCCGGGAAACCAGAGAGGTGCCTTTATCCTTCTCGCAGGAGCATAGGTCTCAGAATAAGGTACATAAGGCATTGCAGGGAATATCACAAGGGGTGCGTCTAACTTAATCACCGGAGCATAGGTGTCAGTAACGGCTACATCAGGCTCTTTACAAGAATGAGCGGGGGGGGGGGGGGTTATTCTCCCCGCAGAAAACGTCTTGCTCAAAGTCTTCTTACCCTGATTTGACAGCGAATTATCCCAGGCATTGTGCTGTTGTCTTTTATTTGTTGCTGGTGTGACCACCCGTGTCTGGCTCAGCATTATAGATCTCCAGCAGCTCAACCTTTGGTGGACTCTTATCAGCTCTGACTGTATCCCATGTCATCTCTCTTCCTTGGTGCATTAATTTCTCCAGACAAGAGCACCACTGATTACCCATTTAAACCCTTCTCAATCTAGTTACCAACTTAATGTTGATTGTAGCAACCAAAGAATGTTCAGTCCGCGCTCTTGCTTCCTATGATGACAGAAAATTATTCCTCTCCTTCCTCTTGCAGGTCCTGTAGTTCGAAATGTATCCCCACACTTCAAAGATGGACTCCGGTGGATCACTCTGTCAGCGAACCAGACAACCAAAAAAGAAAGCACAAGAGCGCACCAAGGTAAGAGTATAATATTGTGTATTAAACAACAAAAAATATAGACACTTACATATAAGTAAAAGTTACTACGTGTCCAGGTTAAGCGAAATCCTCATCACATCGGCTTCACTACTGGTCAAGCAAAGGGGCGATTTAAGATCCTCTCATGTGGCAGTCCCGAGCGCTGGGACTAGCTCCGTGGCACTCACTGCAAGGTTGCCTCCGCGTGTGTGCGGTTGTTGGCGTGGTGTGCAGTCTGTGTGCGCATGTGTGGAAAAAGGCCCCCTAAAAGCCATCCGCAGATGCCGGTTAAGTTTGGGAATCACGACCAGAATAGGTACACTAGAGTGTATGCCAGCCCCCAAGGAAGAGGGAAGCTGGTTACACAATTCGCAACGCATTTAGTATAATCAATATACTTCATCATCGCCATCATTGCAGGAATCTAAGCACAGAGAAACTTGTGATTACATCTGAAACTTTGGAATCAGGCATAGCAATATCACAGACAGCTTAAAACAAACAATGGAAATACTTTTGTCTTTTGAAATAGAGCCCTGTGAAACAGCAGTATATAGCAAGCAGTTTAAAGTAACAAAAGAAAATCAAGTTTGTCTGAAGTAGAAGTCTGAAAGTCTGCAGTGAAAGGCAAGCTGGTCCTTGAACATGGGAATATGAGAATTAGCAGGGGTTACACAAGACACTGCAAAAAACCTCAAAGAAAGGTGCACTGGTCTCTGCAGCAACAGTTCTAGCCTCAGCAGAAATGTTTTTGAACGCAATAAGTCTTCTCTATCTATAAAGGGGGTGCAGTGGAGTATTTGATTTAGGAAATGTAAAAAAAACTTTTCAACTGTGTAAGAGATGTGTGCAGAGGTACATATAATGGAGACCGATTTGGGTGAAATTATATCTTGGCTTTATTAAGCCTATTCCTTTATCCAGGCATAACATACAAAAACAACAAAATAACAAACCCCTATCCCTTTGCAAGGTCTAACCTACTTCCCCAGACCCTATCTGCAGGACTGGAAGGATATTCCCATTACCAGCCTATCACCCCAAAGTCTCAGGAGGTACCTTAAGCAGGTGGCCCTCCATGTCAGTCTCTGGCAGGTTACTGGATCCTCTGTTTTCAGGAAATATAGGTCTCTGGGTGTCTTGATCTCAGTACAGCCTTTGTGCTCAAGACAGGGTCTATATGCAGGCTTCTTTGTTCTCCTTCTGTCAGCCCAAATGTGAGCTAAGGAATCTCTCCTGTGTCTCATGAGGCTTTTTACAGAGCTCCCATTAGTGCAGGTGGAGACTAGTTAATTGGGTGGCAGCAATTAACTATCTCTCTGCTGGATTCTCAGAGCTCTGAGGCTGCTTTATTTAAACCGGGATAAGTCCATGTTACAAATTGGAATTCCCACAAAAATTAAAAGGGAACTGTTCTCAGGGACAAAAATCAGGATATACTGCAACACCCTGCAGAAAAACTTGAAGCAAACACTTTTAGGAATCTATAATTTCTAAACACGAAGAGAGTACTTATCTTCAACCCAATGCAAGCGGGAGGGGACTGCTGAAGCAGGCAGGTGATGGATCTATTTCATCGTGGTCCAGAAGTGGCCTTTGCTTTCTGTCAGGGGACTCTAGGAGCAGAGAGGACCTCAATGGCTGGAACTGCAGGGAGGCAAGGATAGTCAGGGTCAAGGGCTGAGGTCGGTGGCAGGCAGCAGGCAAAGATCGTTAGGGTCACAGGCAGGGTTCGATGGCAGGCGGCAAGCAGGATCGATGTGGTCCAGGCAGAGGTTGGCAGCAGGAAGGCAGGAAAAGGGCAGGGGAGCAGGAACTTGGACCTGGCAACAGAAAACAGACGGGGAAAGCTACTTCAATAGCAAGGGCCTTTAATAATATTACCAGAACTCAACAGGAACAAAACGGAAACAGATCAGAGGCAGAAGCAGAATGACTCTGGACGCAAACAAAGCAAAGGCAAAGAGTTGCAGAAAACAGGAAACTTTAATAAGGTACATGACTCCAACACGGAACAGAACAGGTACAGAAACAGAAGCTGCGGCAGAAGCATGGACATGGGCATAAGGAGTCTGACAGAAAACAAAGGAAAGGGAGGAACAGGAAACAGGAACTATAAGGACAGTGACAGGAGCAACAAGAGGAGACAGACAGAAAGACAGAGAAACCCAGAGCAGACAGAAACCAGCAGCACACCCTTTGGACAGAGAATGGAACTATGGCTAGGAGCAGGGTGTCTGGGAGACCCTGACAACCCTGCTGCTTAAAAAGTGTTCCAGGGGCTAGTAAGGTGATTGCAGACGCCCTGTTCCATTTTCAGTTGCCCCTTTTCAGATCATTGGTGCTTCTTTTACCAGAACATCTATGGAATTTTGGGATGGGTAAGTCCAGGAGTTGGTGAGGGACTGTTTGGTGCCTAGGGAATGGGCAGTGTATAGCCTAGTGTGGGTTAATTGGAGGGTGTTCTGTTCAGAATTTGGCACTACAGAACTGGGTTGGAGCAATATTTACATTTTTATTTCAGAAAAATAATTCCAGATGGTCCTGTAGTTCGGTGGAGCAGTCTGTAATTTTTTAAGGTGGTGGGAGTTCTGGATGTGACAAAATACATTATTTTGTGGTTAGAAGGGTTTGGGCAGGTTACAAGAGGGGTTTAGTAGTGGGGGATTTGAGAAAGTCAGTTACATAGTTACATGTTTGTGAGTGCATTACTGTTTTATACCAGTCAATTTTATTAAACTTTATTACGCCATGATATTTTTTTCTGTTTTATCAATATACTATCACCTATTGAGAATCTGGGAGCATAGTCTAAAGTATATAAGGATTTGAGACACAAATAACAGCCTTTGTAAGTGTCCAACATATATTTAGTGGATGCTTTGTTAATTGTTGCTCAGTAATACACTGCTGTGTTTTCTGCTTTTGTTTTTCCATGTCTGAATTTACCATCTCAGTCTATGCGCCGGAGGACGTCCCCCCTTTTTTCCCGCAACTTGTTTATGGTGGATTGTGGAACTTCCTCATTGGACTCTGGCTGCTGGAATTAAGTATTACATTAATGCAGATGGAACATTAACTACATTGAGAGTTTGATGTGTTTTTCACCATTGTAGAAGCCAACATAATAGTCACTTCTGTCATAACACTTTATTTATTTATTTGTTTAGTGGTTAGCGCTGCTTCCCCCACTTTTTTCATAAAATTGTTTTAGATCATGTTGGGTGGAGTAAAATCTTTGACAAAAATTGTATCAATCATCATGACTTTATCTATACTGTAAGCATATAATGGTCATTGTTCACCTGGGCCCTACAAAGTTCTGCAGGTGTATGCTATCACAAACCAAAAGGAGTCAGGCCTTACACAGTAGATTTGGTTAACCTTTTACGGGGTCTTAAAAAGGACTAAACTAAAATAGAGTTTAAATAGCAACAGTTTTCATAAATGTCCTATGTATTATATTTTTATATTTATGTTATTATTTTCCATGGTCATACACTACTGAATGATACTCATCTGTCCCAAGATGCAATGGATAAATCAAATGGAAATAAACTGTTGCTTTATTACAATGTATAAGTGTTTTGATATGATCCAGAGCTTAATGTAGCAGATAAGCAGTTAAATTAATATATTTGTCTATTTAGCTCTGTTATACTTACCAATACCTTCAATCTATTTCAGGAATAATTTTGCCTACATTACTAAAAACATTGGTAAAATGTGTAATCTCCTACATAAATATTTAGATATCTTTTTGAAAAACTATGTGCCAGGTGTTATACAATAACCTGTGCTTTATTAACATATACGTTTCATCAATACACACCTTCAAAAATGCAACTGTTTTTATGTTATTATCATTACAACATTTCCAGCATTCAGGCAGGAAATGAAAGCAAGGTAAAGCATGCTGTTAGAAGCTACAATAGCCTATTGGGAAACAGAAATATAAATAACTGGCTTTTTATTTTACATAAAATTTGCTATCTTCTTAACACCTAACGTTCTGTGCTGCTGTTAATGGTTTGCATCTGCTGCTGTGTTCCTCTGTTTTGTAATACACTACTGTCTCTTGCTTTTCTGGTCTGCAGCTAAACACACTGAAAGTTGACATTCTACTGTAAATCTGCAAAAATAGCTAATTTTGCAAAACCCAGCTAAGTTTCTATGTCCGACTGCAGACCCTCTGTATTCCTTTTCCACCTCTCCTTCCAATTTCCCTACTCTTTCCTTCCATCTCTTGACAAATGCCATTAGTTATGCAGAAGAACATTATTGTATGACCCACACAATTCTCCACTTGACTACATACAACAAATATTAAAAATTACATTTAAAAAAAGTAACAAGTGGTGAATTATGAGCTTGATTTTATTTTCCGCTCTAAATGTGTAGTTTATGAAACATTATTATATGTTTATTAATGGTAAGTTTATGGTTTGGACTGCCACTTAAAGGGATCTACTGTATCTTCTTAGACAAGACTAGATTATGTACTTTTTCACTTGTGTTAAAGTCAAACACTGTGTATTCCTTTTGGTAAGAGATGTGCAAATATCTAGAAGTTAAAATTAATATTTTTTAAGGTGAACTATCAAAATAAATATATACAAAATAGAGAAAAAAAGGTACTGTAGACCCTATTTACAAAGTGGTGCATTAATACAGTATTCATGTTTATGAAATGGCTATAACGTACATCATGGCTTAGTCAGTCATTTAGTAAATATAGCGCTGTATTTTGATGTTAATTTGAGAAAACTACTGTAAGAATGGATAAGATTGTCTGAGAAAGAGAGAATAAGGTTTAGAATACAAGGTCATTTCTAGAGCTGGGATGTAAATAGAACCCATGTCTTGGTTTAGGGAAGTAAAAGACAGATGCAGATAGAAAGAAGCTAGATACAGTATACAAAATGAGACCCGGTAGGATAGAGAAATCATGAAAAGAACATTAAGCAGAAGGTCTACCTATCCGTTATCGTGTGTGTACTCCAAGTGGTTTTCTTGCATGCCAAAGTCAGACAAGAAAGGTGAAAGGGGAGCATGTCGATTAAAGCCTCTCCCAGAAGTATGAAAATAAGGGAAAAGGAAGCTAGGAAATATGGGGGGGAAATGGTGGTCCAAAAACTAGCAGCCTTCCAATAGACACATTGTTGCACTTACTGTACTCTGACACTGAAATGGATTTCATTCAATAAAATAGTATATGAAGAAGTGAATTCAAATACAAAATTTGTGATCAAAGCAAACATAATATGAAAAACTACTTTACAGTACATCCAAATATTTACAAACATGAATGACCAAGAAAGATGTCTCTAATGGGGCGATTTAGAAAAAGGGATCTTAGGTGAGTGCATTTATTTACATAGCAATTCCATTGTGCATTATAAAGTAATTTTTTAATAAACACTGCGATAATTAATTAATGTAATAGGTGAAAAAGCGAACGTCATAAAATTGTTTAAAGAAAGTTTTTAGATCATGTTGGGTGGAGTCAAATCTTTGACAGAGTTTAAAGTAAAGACGGCTGGCAGACATCAATCTATTCATTGACATTAAGGAATCCCAAAGATAGGTAACTGTTGCTTTTAATGTTGTAAATCATTCATAGAATAGCATCTGTAATCAGAAGAATTATATGTATTGCTAGGGTTCAGATCAGCTTTTAAATTTCCCTTAGCAAGATGTTTTCTTCATAAATTAATGTTCATATTTTATGAAAATATAGATGAAAATGTATATTAAAATTTGTCATTTACTATTTTTATCAATTTGTTTCATAAATATAATCCCTTGTTTCATGCAATTCCTAATTCTTGCATTTAGAGACTTGCTGTGAATTATGATTTGCGACTTTTAATCTGATTGTTTTTAAAAAGGGGACGATTTTTAATGACCTAAATATTTGTGAAAGTTTGGTTTGGAAATAGGAATTTGGTGCATAATTTATAAAGCTGTAAAATACTACTAAATCCCTATATATTAAGCGTAGTGTGCAAAATCACTTACATCTTTTCTGTACAATGTATTGACAAAAAGATGGAAATACAAGTGGATCTTATTAATTCATTTCTAACCTTGTGCTGACTTGTCTGCACAGTAAAACCAGGACATAAATAAACAAGCTTATTACTGGCTTGTATGGACCTTGTATAATGTCAGTACAAGCATAGAAATAAATAATATACATTAACTGTATGTCACTGCTTCCTATATTTCTCAATATACAGTACATAAAAGGTGTAATTTTTTCTGCACAGAGGTAAACCCCAGCAGAATCCAATCCTCTGGCATCCTTCCTGATATTTTCAGTGACCATGCAATAGTGTACTGTGTACGGAAAATTAAACCGCCCAATTCAAGCCCTAAAGTTCTCCTCACTAGAACATTTAGAAACTTTAACCCACAACAGTTTCTGGATGACCTTACCAACTGCCCATGGCACAGAATCGATTTAATTCCCGACCCTGATTCTGCGCTCGACTATTTCCAATCTGAGTTCTTAAAGCTCTGCGATACCCATGCTCCACTACGCAAAATAAGGGTACGGGGGGCCCACCTTCCATGGCTTACAACTGACCTTATAGCACTCTACCAGTTCAGGGATACCTTATGGAAAAGCTACAAAGTAACTGGCACTACCAAGGATCTCAATCTCTACAGATGCCTGCGGAACATGTGCAGAAGGCAAACAAGGCACGCAAAAGCACAATATTACTCTGACAATCTCCACCAAAATACATCAAACCCAGCTAACTTCTGGAAGGTTATCAACAATATATTCCAGCCTTCTAACCATCAACAACCAAGTAATATCACTAAGGGGGATATTACTGTGACAAACCCCACTGACATTGCAAATGCATTCAATGATTACTTTGTGGGGTGTGCCACTAACTTATTAGCGAAACGCAACCCAAACCACAAACATGAATCTCATCCTGGGAGTACCCAAATAGCCCCACCCCCTCCCAACACTGCCCACAACTTTCAATTTGGCCCAGTATCCGAAGAGGAGATTACACAAGCGCTTCTCAAATTAAAACTAAGCAGCCAATGTGGACCTGACTTACTACAATCTAGGTTCGTACAAGTTGGTGTCCCAGCCATTGCCAAACCAATTGCTTCCATAGTCAACTCTATCCTGTCTGCAGGCCATAACCCTAAGACCTGGAAAACTGCCAGAGTTGTTCCAATCTTCAAAAGTGGGGACAAAAACACTGTCTCAAACTACAGGCCAATCTCACTTCTCCCAATTCTATCCAAAGTTATGGGAAAATGTGTCCACTCCCAATTAAGCGATTACTATACCAAGACAAATTTCCCTAGTCAATTCCAATCTGGCTTTCGACCCAAACACTCCACCGTAACTACCCTGCTAAAAGTTTGCAATGAAATCCAGTGTGGAATGGAACGGTGACAACTCACTGGTGCAGTATTCCTAGATTTTGCAAAGGCTTTTGATACTTTTGTTCATGCTAGCCTGCTTAACAAACTCCAGAGCACTGGAATAGGGAAGCATGCTTTAAACTGATTTCAGACCTACCTATCAGGTAGAACCCAACATATGTCCATCTCAGGCTCTAACTCCAACCCCCTGGATATCACCTGTGGTGTCCTGTAAGGCTCTGTTCTGGGGCCCCTACTCTTCTCAGTGTTCATCAATGATCTTCCCACAGCTTGTAAGGAAGCCTCAATACACATGTATGCAGATGACACAATCCTATATGCACACAGCCATAGCCTCTCTGACATTCGACACATACTTCAGTCTGACTTTTTGAGAATCGAAAACTGGATTTCCCACAACAAACTGTTTTTAAACACTGACAAGACTGTAACAATGGTATTTGGGACCAAGACTAAATTTTTAAAGCTTCCAGCGACTGAGCTCCAGATTAGAGCCAACACTAACACCACCCTAACCCCTGTCACTAGTTTTAAATACCTGGGCATATGGTTTGACTCCCACTTAACATTCAGGATGCACATTGATATCCAAGACCTATGCCAAACTAGGTGTACTTTATAGGAACAAATCCTCCCTAAGTCTCCTGGTCAGAAAGCGTATCGCACAACAGATGCTAATGCCAATTATTGACTATGGAGACATAGTATATGGCTCGGCACCTCAAACCCACCTTAGCAAACTTGACACCCTCTACAATTCAATTTGTCGTTTTGTTCTCCAATGCAACTACAGCACACATCACTGCGAAATGCTCAAAGAACTAGATTGGTCATCACTCGAGTCTAGGCACAAAGTTCACCTTTCCTGTCTTGCCTTTAAATTCTTTATGGGCAACCTACCCAGCTATCTGAACAAGCTCCTTACCCCTACCACAGGCAACACTTATCACCTGAGATCAGATTGCAAGCCGGGTCAGGGTTATAGAGGACAACGTAAACGTGGTACTTGCCTGGACTTGGAGCGGAGAGTAACGGATCGTTGGGGTACGTAGCCGGGGTCAGGATTGGAGAGAGTAGAGTCGTCATAAAGCCAAAGCCAGAGTCAGTGCAGGAGAGAGCAGGATTGTCGTATTCCAAAGCCAGGGTCAGTGCAGGACAGTATCACAAGGTCCAAAGTCCTTAAAAGTAAGCAACTGTTCCATCTATTAAAAACAAAAACAACAACAAAAATGGCAAGAGACAATGCCACTTTTCCTTTAAACGATATGTAAATCCCCGGTATTTATATGCAATTTGCGGCTCCCTTGCGGGGCACCACCTGCTGGACACACGTAATGAATTATAATTATATTTTTTTTAAAACACAAATAATTGTGCCGGTTGACCGTAGCTGAGCCGCGGACCACCGCAGGAAACAAAGTGCTCACGCAGAGTTAATTGCAACAAATAAACTCAAATGAAAAGATGCTTCTTTCAGGTTTGAAAGTGCTGTCCCTTAAAAGCTACAGTAATTTATAGCAGTGACAGGTTGTAAACACTGGTGTGTGATGTTTTCTATTAAACTGTACAGTAGAAATAATTATTATTCCTTGCATCAATATTTTACAGCTTACACTTTCAATAATTTTGATAATAATTTTGTATCTGCCTACTTATAAATATATTATCACTGGCAGACCATATCACTGGGGCTAGTTTAAACATATCTTGGGGATCTGGGTACACAGTGAGAGTTATAAACTCTATTAGACCCGTTTTGACTTCTAGTGGCGGGTCATTTAAAATGTCTGTCACTTCTACACTTAAACATTTGCATATTATATATCTTATGCTTCAACATCATTCACTATGCGGCACGTATACCTGGACTGTGCGCAATATATACATCTCTGCCCAATCCATATAGACCTTCACTAGAGGGGCACCTTTTCCTAGATATTGTCCTAGATGTAATATGATGGTAACACTTTCTACATGTAACGCGTAGTTCACCACAAACGAGGCACGACCATGGGGCTGAAGTAGGAATTGGTATAGTATGCTGACCACAACCACGAGGGCGCGTCTAGAGTGTCTGTGGGTCTTGCCCACATATTGTTTGCCGCATTTGCAGGAGATAAGATATACTACTCCTGTAGTGCAGCAATTAAGAAAGTCATTAATTTGGTAGACCTTGGATATCTTAGTGGCCGCCATCTATGTGCATGCTCGACATCTACCAAGGATAGGACCCCATAGATTTTCTATCCCCCAGACATGTTTTGACATGATGTTCTCGATAATGGCTGTGTACAAGCCTACTGTATCTATTAGATTTCTTTCCCTTCTACAGGTCATGGTAGGTATTGGTTTTAGGACCTGTTTAAGGTCATGGTCCTTCATCAGTATGTGCCAGTGTTTTGGAATATGTTTTTTATTTAATTCCAATGGTTGTTGTATGTTTTGATGTATCTGATGACAAGATTGTCATCTTCTTTCTTTTGTCTCTGTCCACTGGTTCGAAGTTGCTCTCTAGGGGTAATTTTAGCTCATTTGTAAGTTTTCTTAACTGACCCCTAATTGTGTCCCTGTTCATGGAACCTATCGCTCATATCCTTTGCCTGGACATTATATTAGGCGATGGTGTAGCAATTACGTCGTCATCTCAAGAATTGACCTGTTGGTATGCTAGATATCATATGTTGTGGATGGTGGCTATCTGCCCTAAGGAGGCTATAAATTGATGTAGTTTTTCTGTAGATTGTTGTTTTGAGTCTGTCGTCGTCTTTTTTAGTAATGGTAAGATCAAGAAAATTTATTTTTTCCTCATTTGCCTCGTATTGTATGTCAATTTGAGGTTATGGTTGTTTTTATTCAAACTTTCTATGAATTCACATAATAATTCCTCTAGACCCTTCCATAGAAGTATGATGTCATCTATATAGTGGGCCAATAGTTCTAGGTGGTCCGTATACATTTCCAAAACATCGCTGAAGACTACCGTCTCCCGTCTCCTCCCACCACCCAATATAGATTTGTATTGGTGGGAGCACAGATGGTCCCCATCGCGGTGCCCTGAATTTGATAGAAAAGTCTGCTCAAAGAGAAAGTAATTTTTTTGTTAATAAAAAGTTTAGAAGCTTCATAATGAAGGAATTATGTGATTCATATTTGGTGTCTCGTGATCTTAAAAAATGAGCGACGACTTTCATCCCATAGGAATGTAGGATGCTCGTGTAGAGGCCCTCTACATCAAGACCCACCAATAGGGTCTCACTTTCTACACTACATCTTCTAATTTAAGTAAAACATCTTTAGTATCCCTTAGGAATGAGGGGAGTGAGTTTACGAATGTGCGTAACACTATATCTAGATATTTACTTGCATTTGATGTCAGATTGTTAATTCCAAAAACAATCGGTCTTCCTGGTGGTGGTACTGCTGCGACACACTTTATTCGAGCAAATACCCAGTATGTACCTGGCAGATACCTGGAATGCGCCGCTCCTCACCTCAGACAAGCCCCGTTGCGTTTGCCTTCCCAGCCTGGGTTCATGCCTGGCTGACGGGCGGCTGATCTGTTAAATGATAATGATTAGGATTTAATAGGCTGCAATGCTTCGCGTGTCTACCAGATGGCATAAATTCATGAATTGTAATGCAGTATATATATATATACTGTGCAGTATTGCAGCCAGCGGGAATAAAATGCTTCAATCCCTGCCTGGAAAATAACGCAATGCACTCGGGCAGAAAACAGTCACAAACCTCAATACACCCGAGTATACCCGAATTCGTGGGACTAGCCGAGCTCGAATAAAGTGTGTCGCCAGTGTATTTTTCCTTTATATATCCAGGGGAGATGGTAAAAGCTTGAAATCTGTGAATTCTAAATCAAAATGAAGTAAAATTCTTTTTTAGTGATTATTTTGTTAGTAACGCCCCCATTTAGTATGTGTGTCAGTTCTTTCTTACTAGTCTCTGTGGGATATGATATACAGGTTTTGTAGCACTTGTTATCTGCTAGTAGATGTGTACATTCCTTAGCATAAGCCTCCCTGTCCATTATCACCACATTATCCCCCTTATCGGATGGTTTGATGATGATATTTGGATCATTCTCTAGCTATTTTAGGGCAATGCGTTCAAAGTGATTCAGATTGCTTCGTCCTGCCATACTTGGCAGATTTCTAATATCTGCAGTCACCACCGTGGAGAACATGTCTACATTAGTGCTAGTCTCCATTAGTGGTGCAAATTTAGATTGGCCTTTTAGATCGATAAAAGGACCCACCCCAGGTATCTTCTCACTCTCCTCCAATAAGCTATTCAAGACTTTCACACATGCAAAATCTCTATGGTCAAAATCTTCTAATCGTGTGTTACAGTAGCTATTTTGTTGTCGTCTGGTGAAGAATTTATGTAGTAATAGTTTTCTTGAGAATAAATTAACATCTTTGATGTATTCAAATACATCGAGGTTATGTGTAGGAGATAAGGATAATCCTTTAGATAGAACCTTAACACGATTGAGATTAAGAACTTTGTTCGAAAGGTTGATTATCTGTGTTGTTTCCACATCATTCTGTGGGATGCCCTCTGTTTCCCCTGGCATTGGTAAACCCAGATCTCTCGATCCTTCGGAATCCCTCCCTTCCCCTGCTTGGTCTTCCTCTTACGGGTTGATCAATAGATTGTCCTGGTACCTCTAAAAAAGAGACAGAAGTGCTCATGGGGTTTGACGAATGGGGCATACCATTGTTCCGGGTATTTCTACCTCGTCTGCAAGCTAAGGGGTATTGGTCATTATCCCTAGCGGATAAGTCCCAATATGTTGATGATCCAGAAATATTGTTCCCTTGTTTTGCTTTAATAGTTTTATTTTTATAGCGGAATATATTTCCTTCCTTAAAATCGAGGGAGTCACAAATGTATTTCTTCTGTTTTCTCTCTTTAATCTCAGATGTTAATCTATCCATATTTATTTTGAGTTTTTTCTCCAGACCCTCAAAATCAGTATGTTCATTCCACTTTTTAACATCTGCTAATAATTGATCAATATTTTCATTGATTTTTTCAACTCTCTTGTGATTGGCTTAGAGACCTAGTCACACCCCCAATACTAAGGGTATATTGGATCTGAGTGATGGATTGATCATTACTCTTCCTCCCCTGAAGATGCATGGGAGCACACATGGAACGAACATCCGTCGGTTTTCGATGACATCACGACAGCGAGGGTGGGGCTGCTGTGCTAAGAGCTGCATCTCTGGAAATACTGGTTGTATATCGGTTGCCCACAGTGTTCGCAAGCTTTATCCTCTCTTACTGTATATATCCTCTGTTGTGATTGTAGGGGGGTAACCAGGCTCTCAAATAAAGGTTTAAGGTTGTTTGGTTACCCCTGATCCGTAATAAGGATTCAATAAGAGTCAGCTCTTGAGCCCAGAACTGTGTAAAGCATAATATGTGACATTAAAGGATTTTATGTGTTTTTGCCTTTCCAGGGATGCCAGCAAGCAGGGATTGCTAGGGTATGAGTTTCAAGGGTTTTTCTTTGCGGAGAAAGTGTTGTCAGAATGTGTCTAGGTATACCCCAAATATGCTGGATACCCCAAAAATGTACCTGAGAATCATGCTTGATTTCCAAATACATATAGGCACATTGTCCCAGCAATATCTCCCCTTGAAAACACTTGCGCGACTCAGCGCTGGGGTTCCCTTCTTCAGCACAGCCCAGAAAGGTAAATGGGGCATAGGGATGCAAAGTGTCCCTGTACTATAAGGGGTCCCTAGGTTAAGGGGGAGACCCAGTTACTGCCCAGGTCACCCAGAACCTATATAGGGGTTCATGGGTTGGTTCCCTTCTTCAGCACAACCATAAAGGTAAAATGAGGCACAGGGATTAAAAGAGTTCCTGTAGCTGCGGGGATCCCTAAGTAACATAGGGGTACCCCAGTTAGTGCCAAGGTGTCCCAGAACCTGTATTGGATTTTTGGGCTATGGAAGTCCCCTTTAAAGTATAGAAAAACCTGACCTGTTTAGGGGCTTCTGGGGTTCCCTGTGTCATAGAAACTCCAGATTTTGGGAGTGTAAGTTTTAGGTGGGAGATTTGGGCGAAAATGTATTCCTTTTGTTTGCAGGCGTTCGGGGAACCTAGCTACTGGTGGCCCCCTGATTTGCCCCGGCATGCAGGTACTATTTCTGGGTTTGCGGGGTGAATCACATTGGGGCTGCACCGTGTCCCCCAGACTCCAGGTTTTCGAGCCCAGATATCCCCAACTAATTTCCCACACGTATATACTGTAAGGTTCCCAAAGGCTTATACTTTATTAAAGTATGGTTTATAGCAGGGCGCACAAACTTTTTTTGCTGCGCCCCCGCTGCCTGTGCTGTTCCGGTGGTGCGCCCCCCCTTAACTTGTGCGGCATCATATGACACTGCAGGGTCGTGTGATGTCACGTTACCATGGCAGCCATGACGTCACATGACCCGACAGCATAATTTGATGCCACGTTGCCATGGTCACGCGTCCTGAGGCCGGCTGAACCTCGGTAAGTAGAGGTTGTAAAAGCCTCGCGCGGTCCCCCAGCATTTAATTTAAATGCCTTGTGGGAGAGCGCGGGACTTCTGCAACTGCCCCCAGAAAAATCTCCCCCCTGGGGGCACGTCCCCCAGTTTGTGCACTGCTTGTTTATAGGGTGATACTGTATGTATAAAAATCCATGCAGTCAGCCTAAGCATTGGCATAGGAGCCAGGATGGCTGCCTAGCCATCTGGGCTCAAAGGAGACCCAGGATGTCAGAGGGTTGCACCCTTTTCGTTCTGTCAGACTTGGAGGACCCTGTCACCACAGGTGGCATTGAGGGAACCAGGAGCAGAGGTGCCAAGTTGCACATGCCTCTTGGTTAATTCAGATTTCCAGCTAACCCTGTTTTGTTACCAGCTGGTCTCTGATTGGCTTCTGAGAAAGTTCTCACGCTTCTGATGGGGCTGCAGTATTTTGTGAATTGCGTCAGAAATATTATAAGAATCCATGCACCCATCTGATTTGAGTCTCCAGTTTCAAGTCTCCAGCAAGCAGAGATTGTGAGCAGTGGTGCAGCTGCCTTGGCGAAAATTATGACCAGTACTGCAAAAGTCTAGGTACAAAAATGTATTAAGGCACATTAAAAACAGTAAGAGAACACTCTTACGCGTTTCGCGTGGTCAGACACGCTTTATCAAAGAGTACGGTATACAAAAAATGATCGAGCACATAAATACCCATAATTCCTCCCTTCACTCGTGACGTATTGGCGTTTTCATCCAATAGGAATCATCACGCCCCTTCTCTCACGGAGAACTAGTGTAATTAAACTAATAGCCAGCTGAGAATCACCATGCAAAGTGACATGATCTAAGGAGACAAAAAGAACACTCCCTCTCTGATGATGTATCGGCCACTCAACCAATGGGAGCCATCATACCTCTTATCTAACAAAACGTTGTTAAAGCTGGTTATCAGCTAAAAAAGACTGAAAAAAGTATGGCAGTCTTTATAACCTGTACATACCAGGAAGAATGATTTATGATAAATCTGTCAAAATTGGTTGCATAGTTCTAAGTCTGATTGAAGCTCTTATTAACCTGTATAATACCAGGAAAAGCACTCTGTATTAGATTTGTCGCAATCAAACTGCATGCAAGTTCCCATGAGTGTGGAAGATGAAATGGAGTGAGCTTTAACTTAGAACTATGCAACCAATTTTGACAGATTTATTATAAATCATTCTTCCTGGTAATGTACAGGTTATGAAGAATTTATATTAGTGTTAGGACCCTTGAGACGTGGTCTGCCTTTGAGGGGCTCAAGGGCTTACAACACTTTGGCCAAAGAGTTTAACTAAACGACCATTTTTATTCAAAAGATATCTATATATATATATATATATATATATATATATATATATATATATATATAGGCACTGTACCGTGTATTTGTGTCAATGGATATAGCACTGGGCTCTGTCAGTGCTTAATGTTCTAGTTTTTTTACCCCAGTTCCCAAGTAAGTGTGTCTTTTTGCCTGTAGTTTGTGTTCCACTGTGTGTATGCCTATTTAAGTGAATAAACTACAATTTATTTCATTGCCTGTTTTGCTCAATGAGTGATCCTGGTATAAAAAAATGTGTAAACTGCCTGGTCTCCCGTGACATCTATATAACATTGACTGTGGCATATTAATAGATGCACAAAAGAGATTTCCACTGCTATACACACTACTGCTGATTTACAGACGTTGAGCTTTATAGTGAAATGGAGGAATATTATTAGCTACTGTGGGTCTTAATACTATATCCTACGATTTAAATTCTTCCATGTATTTGATGCTTTTCTGCTGTGGACTATTTTATTTTTGCTGGGCATTTAAGCAAGATCAGATAGCTTTGTAATCAGGCTATACTAATGATACTAGTACTTGAGTTCCAGTATACTGAGGACATAGGAGACTGTGATCTATCTAATTGCTAGATAAATCTGCTCTACGTAGATAATCACATTACCTCGAAAGGGGAATTCTCTAGTTATATCTCTGACATGTGAAACTTGCATTTTTGATACAATATTGCAGTGCAAGAGACCAATTCATTTTGTCTGGAGATGCTGGGCATATTTGATACAATCATGTGAGATTGCTACTATGTTTTGACAAGCTAAATAGTACTAGCAACGTTCACTGAGATGTGGGTGTTTTAGAAACTATGGGGGCTATGCACTAAGCTCAATGGGTTTGCGTTCTGATGTTCAAAAAAAACCGGAGGTCACTTTATACATTGGCTTTACGAGGAGCCACTTTTGCTCACAGCACCAGCCCCCATACCACCATTATTTTAATATCACTATATATACCCTGCACCTTTTTCACTTTAGTTTTGTTGTACTAATAAAGTATTATTTTAACTGCATTTCCGATTCAATTCGAATGGCCTGTGAATGGGAAACTGATACCTTTGGATTACACTTTTTTCCAGCCTTACTCATGTTTCCAACGAGTGCCAATATAAAGGATTCTTTTCTGGTTGATCTATTTCTTTACCAACCATTATCTGTACCCTGAGGAACATTTCCAAGATAAAGCAATTAATTCCCCAAGAGGATCTCCTTACCCTGGTTCATGCCGTTGTCCTCAGATATGGACTACTGCAATGCACTTTTGCACTTTACCTGGGACTGCTGGAAACAAAGCTGTGCTGCCGGCAGCTAATTTATAATACTGGAGCCATTTTATTAACTAACCAGACCCGTTCTAGCCCCATGTCAGCTGTTCTTCATTCTCTGCACTTGTGGCCTGTAAGAAGGCAAAACTGTTGACTTGTTGACTCTCAAACCCCTACATAATCAGGGTCCCACCACTATAAAAGAGCTACACCCTCTTCTTCACTTCGATGCGCAGGTAGAGGACTGCTCAGAATCTTCTTTACTTTCTTTGGGGCCGGAGCCTTTAGCCATGTTGCTAATACTCTTTGGAACTCTACGGTCTGAGAGTTCCCTCTCTGGTGATCTTTAAAAACAGGCTACAGACTTACCCATTTACACAGCCATTTGATTAATGAACCCACAACCAATCTAGTATATAATAATTATATTTCCATTCTGTATTCTGCTCATCCTACTGTATTTTTGTATCTTCTTTTTGTAAAGTGTTTTGGTTTCCTTTGGGGGAAAAAGAAGCGTATAAACAAAGTTGCATTTAAAGTTTTTGTATTACTATTATTCGAATTATTTATGCATATTATTCATCTAATCTATTTTGTGTCTGTTTTTGATTACTTTCACTTTCCTTATATGGATGGTAATATACATGCTATTTAGGTTGTGTCAGCATCAAACATCCCTTGCATATTTGCCATTGGTGATGACAGCATGGATAGATTAGTGGAGGACATAGCCGACTTATCCATGGTCATTGCTGACTGCATGGATGGTATAGTAGGTTATATATATATATATATATATATATATATATATATATATATATGCAAATATAGCTGTATGCTCATCTGCATGTCTTAGGCAGGTCTGCAACCCCGCCTTTCCCCATTATCGCCCAGCATACAGCACTTCCACTGCAGCAAGGGATTCTGGGAAATGACATGCAAATGTATATATATATATATATATATAGCAAATGGAAATATTACGTTATGTTCATTTGCATGTCTTAGACAGGTTGCAACCCTATCTTTCCCATTATCACCCAGCACACATCACTTCCCCTGCAGCAAGGGGTTCTGGGAAATTATGCAAATGAGCACACAGTGCCACCTTTTGTCTCAAGCTCATATTACACGAGCAACCCTTAAGCCAATGCGTGCTGCTTTAAACACAGCTTTTAAGCATAGGCTGGGGTGAGATGCAAAGCCAGTAAACCTACTCACAGACATGTTTCAACCTTGATGGGTATCATCAGTGTGAGGTTGGTTGTGCTGGCTATGCTGTGGTGGGTTTTTATCACTTTTTTTTACCCACCATAACCTTAATATTATATATATATATATATATATATATATATATATATATATATATATATATATATATATATATATATATACACTGTATATAATGTGATATGATTTGCATTATATTTTGTTTTTTGTGGGACTTTTTTTGTTGTTGTCGGGTTCTTATTGCACTTATAACTGATCAAACGGACTATCAGTGAAAAAGGTAAGAAGTTGTGGTACTTGAAGATGAGGGAAAACTAACATGACTTTACAAAAGGGAAGATTTGTTTGTATTAACACAGTTTAGTAAATCTTCCAGGTTGGCCTGATTTTAATATGGTCATATTGTTCTATTTGAGTCGATATTTACCAATGCATAATATTGTAACTACATTTATTTGTTTATAAAATGTTTTTCCAGGAAGTAATACATTGAGAGATGTCTCTCTTGTTCAAGTATGTCCTTGGCCCAGAGTAATGATGATAATACTTGGTTATATTAAAGGAACAGAGGTTATACATTATATGTACAGACATTTTCATGGACAGTTGGAGACAATATATGATATGGGTATATGTAACAGTTGCAGACATTATTAAAAAAAGAGAGATTAAGTTTTCAAAGAACTTAGACTGGTGGCGGCTTTGAAAGTCTCAGGTACATTGTTCCAGGCGTGAGGTGCACAGTAAGAGGAGCGGCCAGACGCTTTGTTAAACCTTGTCATTGTGAAATGTATTTTGGAGTCAGATCTCAGGTGATAAGTGCTGCGTGTGGAAGGGGTGAGGAGATTGTACAGATAGTAGCTTGCCCAGAAAGAATTTGAAGGCAAGACAGGAAAAATGTACCCTGTGCCTAGAGTCAAGGGATAGCCAATCTAAAAGCCAGCATTTTCAGTAGAGGTTATATAAATAATAATGTCAAAGGTAATGTTTTGTGTCATGCAGTAACTGGTTTCATACAATATGACAACTGCTACTTCTCCTCATATATAACTAAACTCAAAATATTTTTTTAATAAAATAGTGTCAAGAGTTGAAATATTAATGATCTGAATTCATTACATATAATTACTCATGATTTTTACTGTAAATTTCACCTTTTATCTGCAAATATACGAAAGTAGGATACAAGAGGGAGAGAACTTGGTAAGCTGTAAAAAAAAAAAAAAAAAAGACCCTGTAACCAGTAACAAGGCAAGGCCTGTACACATGCATCATCTATAGAAGTCTGAGTTTTCCTGTTTTTCTTCCATTTAAAGCCACAAGATATTACATAAGGCTCCAGAAGAGGTGTAGATCACCCACAAGATGACTGAATAAAAAAATATTTATTTTATCTTCCCGCCTGCCGACTACCCAAAAAACTTCTGGAAAGACATGACACCAGCTTGATAGTGTGCTGTCTACACTGTTGGAAACATCGTAGGCAGTGTGGCTTACAAATCATCTTGCCTTTCAAATGAAAGTCAGGATTTAAGAACTTGATACAAATGTTACACAATCTCACAAGAAAAAAGGATCTAGTGAAAAACAAGCTACAGTATATAGCTCATACTCAAAGATAGGATGCAAATACTGAATAGTGCATGCAAATGTTATGTTCAAATGAAACACACTGATTTTGGTAGCTAAAGAAACTGTGCACAAAGGAGTTTACTTACTAAAGTCTCCAAAACATCCAAAAGTTACAGATGTTCATTTTTTTTATTTATCAATGTCTCCAAGTTGCAAAACTGTGGGGGGAAAACCCTTTATTAGGGACAAACAGTCCCAATGAAAACAATGGGGTATTCTTCTCTGATGCAGCTAGTGCTCTATTTTTGCATCAGTTTTGCAACCTGGTAGACTTTCATAAATGGCCCCATAAGAGTATAATCTGTTGACCATCTTTGTAAAAAAAAAAAACAACGTTGATGCTGACGGATCTGCAACTTGGGTATTTGCTTGTTGTTTACTTGTTTGCTCACTTGGCACCACATGGTCTGTAGGACCTATTTATTAGCAATGCAATGTGTACCCTCTCCTGCTAGTGTAGTGACATCAGAAATGGAATACCTAAACATTCCCTCCACTAGTCTGGGAGAGCGGCGCAGATAGAAGCGCTGTACTGTTCTTACAGGCGATCGCACTGTTTTTCTTAACATTTTAGTAGATATTGTTTGATTGGAGCATGGGGTCTCTGGAGCTGAACCATGTCACCTTCAGGTCCTGGACCCCCTCCTTCCCAAGGTATAGGCCTTTGTATTGGGTGTCGGTATCTCCTGCAAGTTTAAATATCCCACCTAACGTGACTGGGACATTTAAACTTGCAGGAGATACTGTCATCCCATACTGGGGCCTATACCTCGGGAAGCAGGGGGACCCCAGACCTGAAATTATTGCGGTTCAGCTCTGAATACCCGCTGATTCAATCCTATGCAGTAAAAATAAATGATACTCCATGAGATGCAAATTGCAAATCCTATTTCGCCACCCTTTAGGTAGTGTTAAAAAAAAAAAAAAAAAGCAAGTATTTCAGCCACGATTTGCATTACGAGCACTTACTGGCAAAAATGCCAATTTCAGCCTTTTTTTTACTTACTGCTCTAGTTGTCATAGCATGAGTAATAACGCATGTAAAAAAGCAGTTTACAGGTGATTTTGACATGCGATAACGGCTTACTGAATAGCTACATGTGCAAAATCGCTTGTGAAGTGCACTTTACATGCGTTAAGTCACTTTTTGAAGCTACTAGCACAGGTCCCATAGGCCCTTATTCTGTAAGGTGGAATAAGCGAGCTATCGCATGAAAAGCCCCATTAAAGTCAATGGAACTTTTCATATGATATCACGTCATCTGCGCTATATCCCCTTACAGAATAAGCCCCATAATATACTTACTGTGTTACATGTCTTGTGGCTAACAAAGCCAAAAAAGTATTAAATACAAAAACAATTATCATGTATATGTTTGCAATAATACCACTTCTTTGTACATTTCAAATGAAAAACACTATTACAAGTTCATTTTGTTATTTTTTTTTGTTTTCTTCATTTGTGAAATCTCATTGTCTTATGTTTCTATTTGACTGGGAAAAATTATATAGATGTATTGATAAATTGTGGAAAGTTTTTCTAATCTGCACATTACGAATTGGGAATTAAATATAGTTAGAGGAGCAGTTAAATGTTTACAAAAAGTAATGTGTGTGCTAGATGTGAGAAAATAATATTCTCTTCAGACCAGGCTACTCCTGCTCCAAATAATCCAACTTGCTCTCTTTTATGACAGAAACAAGCATTTTATATTTGCAATAAAATAATGTAACAAAGGATGCACTCAATTGTTGAGTGGTATTATGGGGATGTGCCAGGGCTGACTTAATAATGGATGATGATTGCATCTCTTATCGTTTAATCAAGTCACTATAACTCTTTTTTAACGCTTTGTAGGTTGCTCAATCATCCTTTTATCAACTGACAGAACTGGTTACTAATAAAATAAGTTTATTTTGTCATATTTGAAGAAGCACCCCCCCAAAAAAACATTTAGTTAGCCAGTCTACAAATGTATATAATTATTCCATTATCCATCTATTTGCACATGCTTCTATTATACTTGTAGATACACACTAATTTTATCTCTCATATAATGTGCCAACAGTATTTCGAGACAATGGTAAAAAGGCCGAGATGTGTTTCTCAAGACATTTGACTGAATGTCAGTTATTCTCTATTTACCTATGTATTCTGTAAATCAGGGCTGTATATAGGTATCATATTCTACTCATAAATTCTTTATAACCTACAATGAAATTACAAGTGTAACATCCCTATCCCCCCCCCTCCTAAGGGAGATCTGATGGTACTTGGGTATTCTGGTGTGATGGTGCTCCCCTGTAGGCTCACAGAAGGCTGAGTGCTCCGCGATGGAAGGGAGATTGGGGACCTCTACACATAGTCAGCAGGGTGCAGTGCCTCCATCCTTCAGGGCTCCTGCCGAGTCAGGGGGTTTATCCCCACAGGAACCTCCATAGCAGCGCACATAACTCTAGATACCATATCCATTCAACAGGGTTTATTGCAGCCAGCATACAAGAGAACAGCGGTGCGCAATGTGGGTGGCACACTATGAATCTATTATATGTGTGATCCCCTAACCATATCCAGCAATTATAAACATCTAAAATCACTCCTATATTTATTATATACATTTTTTTTGTTATATAAATTTATGTTATTATATAGGAGTCATTTTAGATGTTTATAATTGCTTGATATTGTTAGGGGATCACACTTATATAATAGATTCATAAAATAGATTTAGGTTAGAATTGTGGGTTATTAAGATGATCTGTTCATTAATATCAATTGCTATTTATTTAATATCATATGTAGGATGTATTAGTTAGGTGATCACTTATTTTCATGAACTAGAGTTAAGATATTATTGAGGTGTATTATTATTAATATTATTGTAGGTTTAATTTTAAGATGAGAAGTTAGCACTTTAATTGTGTGTGGTTTATAATTTATGTGTTAATAATGGTGTATTTCTATGTATGTATATTGTAGGAGTACGTCATATTGTTGTTCTAACACTGATTGAATAGGTATGGTAGCCTATAATTTTATAATGCTAATAGGAGAATGAATGAATCCGATTGGTGGGTTTGTTCAGAACTCTTGTATTTTAACTGGACGTCCATGCTGTCAATCCTACCTCCTGTTGAAGCGTCATATGACGCAAAACGCGTAGAGGTGACGTCACACGCAGCACAGAGACAGCGTTATCACGTTCCTCCGGGCAGCTGTGTTTGTAACTTCCCTGTGGTGTATTTTGAGCAAGGTGTAGGGGTGGATTCTGGATATTGGAGCCTAAAGAACTTTGTTACCGGAACATCAAGCCATTTTTGCGATCTGGCCTTAGTGGCAATACAGCGCTCTCATCTACCCCTCCTTTCGAGCTCCCCCAGTGCAGTTTGTTTCACTGTGATCCGTTTTTATGTAAGTGTTATTTCATGCATATTATAAATATTAATTCTTTTTAAATTTATACTAATAGTGTGTTTACTCTTCTCTTCTTTACTATATAGTTTGATGGTACTTTTATAAATATGGGAGAAGGAGTGGCTCAGCGAGTAAAGACACTAACTGGCACTGAGTTTGTGCCAACCTGGTAACCCGGGAACCTGGTTCAATTCCCTGTGTTGGCTCCTTGTGACCTTGGGCAAGTCACTTTATCGCCCTGTGCCTCAGGCACCAAAAACATAGATTATAAACTCCATTGGGCAGGGACTGTGTCTGCTAAATGTCTCTGTAAAGCAGGCCTGCACAACAGGCTCCACCACCCCTCCCCACCCCTTGGTTTTGCGGTGCGCGGGGGCAGCAGCAGCATGAGGCAGCCGTGAGTATTTTTTTTTTCAATAGCAGAATGCCGGGGGCGGGGCTTAGTACCGGGGAGAGGATGTGCTGATCTAAGAGGTGTGTGTGTGTATGTGTGTGTGTGTGTTTGTGTGTGTGTGTGTGTATAAAACGGGCTGGTGGGGGGTGGGTGTGAAAAACGGGCTGGTGGGGGGGTGGGTGTGAAAAACGGGCTGGTGGGCGGGTGGGTGTGAAAAACGGGCTGGTGGGGGGTGGGTGTGAAAAACGGGCTGTGGGGGGTGGGTGTGAAAAACGGGCTGGTGCAGAGGTGTGGGGGTAGGCTGCTGACATGTGAGGGGGGTGGGCTGCTGACATGTGAGGGGGGGTGGGCTGCTGACATGTGAGGGGGGGTGGGCTGCTGACATGTGAAGGGGGGGTGGGCTGCTGACATGTGAGGGGGGGTGGGCTGCTGACATGTGAGGGGGGGTGGGCTGCTGACATGTGAGGGGGGGTGGGCTGCTGACATGTGAGGGGGGGTGGGCTGCTGACATGCGAGGGGGGGTGGGCTGCTGACATGCGAGGGGGGGTGGGCTGCTGACATGCGAGGGGGGGTGGGCTGCTGACATGTGAGGGGGGGTGGGCTGCTGACATGTGAGGGGGGGTGGGCTGCTGACATGTGAGGAGGGGTGGGCTGCTGACATGTGAGGGGGTGGGCTGCTGACATGTGAGGTGCAGGGGGGGGAAGTGATGTGAGATGCAGGGGGGGAGAGAGTGATGTGAGTTGCAGGGGGAGGGTATGATGTGAGTTGCAGGGGGGGAGAGTGTCATATTGAGGGGAGGGGGAAAGAGTGTCATATTGAGAGGAGGGGGAGAGAGTGTCATATTGAGGGGAGGGGGAGAGTGTCATATTGAGGGGAGGGAGAGGGAGAATGTCATATTGAGGGGAGGGGAGAGTGTGTCATATTGAGGGGAGGGGGAGAGTGTCATATTGAGGGGAGTGGGAGAGAGTCATATTGAGAGGAGGGGGAGAGTGATTTAGGGGAGGGGGAGAGAGTATTATATTGAGGGAAGAGAGACATGGGGGGGATGCTGACTTGTGGGGGGGATGCTGACATGGGATGCTGACTTGGGGGGGGCTTCTGACATGGAATGGGCTGGGGGGACATGGAGGGGGTATTGTGTGTTTGATGTGGAGGGGGGTATTGTGTGGGTGAGGGGAGAGATGGGGAGTTTCGTAAAGGTTGATAGTGAGGGGTTCTGGGGGAGATATGAGGATGATGATGATGATGAGAGGTGCTGGAGGAGAGATGATGATGATGATGATGATGATGGTGATGGTGATGGTGATGATGATGATGATGATGATGATGATGATGATGATGATGATGATGATGATGATTTAACCCGTGCGGCCCAATTTTTTTTTCCTTGGAGCAGTTCGGCCCTTCTCACTTTACGAGTTGGGCAGGCCTGTTGTAAAGCGTTATATAGCTGTCAAAGAACAAACAATAATTATTACAAATGTATCAAATATAATACAGTATAAGCCAGTGAGTTTTGTAAAATAAATTACACAACATATGCAGTAACTGTATTCATGTAAGCCAACTTTGCTTCACAGTAACCTCTAGCCTTTCTAACTACATATAATGGTTTTCAATGTATTTTAAATATGTTTGTAATTAAAACTATTTAGCAGATTTTCCTCTTCTTAGCACAGGTCCAAGAAGCTTTTAACACGCTGCCTCTATCTGATCAAGTTCAGATTGTCAGAAGATGAACACCATATGTAGACAAGATCACAATAATTACAAGTCATGTTCAAATTAACTGGGAAACAGCTGCTAAAATGTACTGTTTTAGTTTTCCAACCATCTGTGGTGCATTGCGATTGATTTTCCTGTAGTAAATACAGATAGTCCAAAACAGCAATCATAAAATTTTCAGATAAAAAAAAAGCTAGGAACTACAATATGAAATAGTAAAACATACTGGGCCGGATTCATCAAATTTCCATGAAGAAGAAATATTATCGAATTGTAAAAAAAAAATATAGGGTGCATTAATAGCGAAAGAATAAGTAGTGATTCATCAATATTTCTACTATCCTAAATAAGGAGCGAAGTGGAATTGAAAGCTTGAGGTGAGGTTGAGATGAGTGGGTTTATGATTTCTTCTGATGAACAATAACCTCAGGAAAAGGAGAAAGAAAAAGACAAGACATGCAGGGGACCTGCAATAGTGTATTACCCAAGGGATGACCGGATGTTTACAAAGAAGGAGCAATTTATTATTAAAAAACCTGGTTAAAAACCATGGATGACAATTAATAAACATACATTGATTACAATAAAATAAATAATGAACTGGTGCCTAGGCACTATCCACACTTATATGGTTTGGAACAATGTCCAGCAGTTCTGTTCTTTGCTCCGCCTGATCTAAAATTGAAAACCTACTCACCACAGGTAAGTAGTATAAAAGCAGTGTATAAGCACTTGGTACTGGTGGTCTTAGCCTCTGATGTCGCCGTCCGC
Source organism: Ascaphus truei (assembly GCF_040206685.1). Lineage (NCBI taxonomy): Eukaryota > Metazoa > Chordata > Amphibia > Anura > Ascaphidae > Ascaphus > Ascaphus truei. Next base: position 73,269,339 of record NC_134486.1, on the reverse strand, counting down.
CTGGTGATATGGTCGCATCTGCTGCCGGGGGTCTGTTTCTGTGTTCCGGTGAGCGCTGCTTCCTGGAATACACCTCAGGAAGCAGCGCTCACAGGAACACAGAAACAGACCCCCGGCAGCAGATGCGACCATATCACCAGGCGGACGGCGACATCAGAGGCTAAGACCACCAGTACCAAGTGTTTATACACTGCTTTTATACTACTTACCTGTGGTGAGTAGGTTTTCAATTTTAGATCAGGCGGAGCAAAGAACAGAACTGCTGGACATTGTTCCAAACCATATAAGTGTGGATAGTGCCTAGGCACCAGTTCATTATTTATTTTATTGTAATCAATGTATGTTTATTAATTGTCATCCATGGTTTTTAACCAGGTTTTTTAATAATAAATTGCTCCTTCTTTGTAAACATCCGGTCATCCCTTGGGTAATACACTATTGCAGGTCCCCTGCATGTCTTGTCTTTTTCTTTCTCCTTTTCCTGAGGTTATTGTTCATCAGAAGAAATCATAAACCCACTCATCTCAACCTCACCTCAGCACCAGAAAAGATTTCCTTCCAGCCTTCAATCCATTTCTGGGTAGAAGATACCAGAATAATCTTTTAAAGGCAGCTCCAGGACTACCTTTTGGACTCTTTATCAAAGGTTTTTTTTATTATCCATTATTGTAATTGCACAAGCGCTGAGTACACACCTATTATTTTACCTACTGGAATTGAAAGCTTACTTATGTAACAGTGTTTCCCCCACCCCTTGGGAGAACCCCCTGTTACCAGGTGTATGCTGCATGCTACCTGTTGGTTCACAAGAGGCTGAGTTGTCCGCCGATGGTTGTGGGGACTGCAGGACAGGCTTCTAGGGTATATACCCGACATTTGCTCCATGGAACACAGCGCAGCCATCTACCTGAAGCTCCAGATGTATGGAAGCAATCTCTAACGGTAGAAACGGTTACCTCTCCCCCCAGTAAGATCACACACCAGGCAGGAGGTATTGATAACTGGACTGCCCAAACTTGGGATAGTCCCTGGACATTCACTATGGGTCAAGGGCCGCCGCAGAAGTCCTTGCTCTTCCCCAGCCCTCTAGCAGGACCTGGAGAAAAGGTAATCACTCACTCTCCCCCTTAGGGAAGAGTATCAGAGCCTGCCAGTGCACAGCAGTCCTGCGTGATAACTTGTCTCTCTCAATGTTAGAGACACTACTAAATTTGGGGTTGCACCTCCATTAAGTACAGTAGGGGGAAGATACTAGGGCAGAACACAGACCTAGTCACACCTCCTCCCCTGTCACCCAAGGGACTGCCTGTGTGGTGGAAAACCCATGATTAGTACTGGCACTGCCTGCTCTTACCAGGACTTGTATGCCAGGGAAGGCAGAATGGTAGCCAGAAACCAGCCATGACTACCCTTATTTTGTCTATAAAGTTGCCAGATCGGTAAAATGGAGACGAACTCACGGACCTCTCTGCAAAGTTTAAATGTCCTTGTCACGTGACGCGGAGATTTAAACAATGCAGGGAGATACCGACACCCCATACTGGGGCCTGTATCTCGGGAAGCAGGGTGTCCCTTGGGCTGAAATTAATGCAGTTTCAGCTCCAGAGACCCTCGGCTTCAATTCTGTGTTATTAAAATAAAATAAAAGCGGCGCGATCGGCTGTTAGAGGCGTGCAGGGAGAGTGACTGATTCTGTCTACTCTCAATGCGCGTCTCTTACAGATAGAGGTCGCTGCATCTGTACATAGGAAAGGTCTGTTTAGTGCCAGCCTGGGGTAGGTGATTTAAAAGTGGAGCTACTGCTGCGGCAGCGTTTATTCTAACGAGCT